>NC_056736.1:173170365-173365365 GCF_019279795.1 Protopterus annectens
GGAGGATAGTTAAGTTAGTTAAGGTTTAGGTTAGGAGCGGGTAGGTAAGTGTGCGATAGTGACGGACCTTAGGGGTGTGCTTGTGTTGTGTGTGTGGTTTGTGGAATGGGGATGTGTTTTGTTTTGTATGGGGTTTCGTGTTTGTATGGGTTATTCGTTGTCGGTTATGTGTGGTTTCGTGTTTATGGACTGTCGAATATGTGGTGTCGGTGATGTGGTTGTCGGTGTTGTGTGGTTTCGATTATGTCAGGTAGAACCATATATATATATATATATATATTGCTGTATATATCTATCTAACAACATATGGATATATGGGTGTCTGCATATGTATATATCAATATGTGGGTATTTATATGTATTCTGCCTCTGTATGTATACATTTGTACTATGGAGAGGGAGAGATATATCTCCATGTAGCTATGGGTAGATATACACACACATACCTCTACATATATACATCTACATCTGGTTATTCCATTCTTTGCCATCTAAAATAGACCTTGCTGCAATGGGACTCGTAGTGGGTGTGGCTGCTCATTGGGTGGTGCCTCTGCCCAATGAACACTATTGCTTACATCCCTGGGGCTGTCTGTATAGACCCACTCCAGCAAACACCTGCATGCCTAGACCCATAATTAACTACACATAGTTTCCCCACCTGCACCACCTCTACAGCACTCATTCTTACTCTGGGTGCAAGTCAGGTCTGAACATACCACTACACACTGCCCACTCTCCGCTTCACGGGACCCATCTTGTAAGTTGTCTTGACCCATGAGTCATCAGACTTTCCCACCCTTGTATTCCGGGTATGTACACACCCTGCCTTGATAGGTCATCACACTGGCTTCCTCCCATTATATGACGATTTTTGGGGTGTCCTGCAAAGGACGCTTCTGTCCCTGTTCCAGGATTAGATTTCACAGGTCCACTGTGTCTCCCCCCGGTTGTATCCTGCCTGTGGTCTGGGGAGCAGTGGAGTGTTTACATTGTTTTTGGGTTTGTTTGTATGTTTCATCTGTCCGGCTGGGGGAGTCATGCTACATGTTACGCATTTCTTGCTTTGGCCCCTCACCTCCATTGGCATAGCCTGTGAACATATGTTATTCTTGGGTGCTGTATCTTATCATAGGTATATATCTGTGTATATCTACACACACACACACACACACACACATATATTTATACATATATATATATATATGTCTATAGATATATATATATATATATATATATATATATATATATACATATATATATATATATATATATATATATATATATATATATATACATATATATATATATATATATATATATATATATATATATATATATATATATATATATATATATATATACATATATATATATATATATACATATTACTGTATATATATCTAACGACATATGGATGTATGGGTGTCTGCATATGTATATCTATATTTATGGGCATTTATTTATATGTCTATGTATGTCTACATTTGTACTACAGAGAGGGGAGGTATATATCTATATAGTTATGGGTATTCATACGGACACATATACCTCTAATTCTTTAGCTACATATCCGGTAATGTTGACTGGCATTGCTGGGTACTGTGTTTCATGTGCATACTGGCCAACCTTGTGTGCCACTCATAATTTGCGATACCTACGATTGACTCCGTTGATGTACACATATCCATGCGTGACACCAGCTGTTTGATACGGTATGCTTAAGGCACTTTCAAGCGTTTGCTTGCGGGTTTGCACAGAGGTTAGCACTGCTGACTTCTGGTCACAGTGTGTTACATGCAGTTAGTGTCTCCTTTGCTTGATCTGTGTCGCCGGAGCTTCTCCCTGCCCATACTCACTTGCACACGCTTACTATTGCTTACAATTGCTTACTTCTACGTATCTGTGCTTATGCCTGCTTATTGCTGACTTATTCATTCTGGTACTGACTGTTCACATGTGCATTTCATGCAGTACTCAAGTTCAAATGTAATTGTTATTTGATAGGTTCTACATCAATAAAATGTACGTAATTGTTCTTATACAGATTACACTTGGAAAACGGTATGTGCTGCAGTGGGACTCGATCCGGGAATGCCTCCTCCTTAGGAGGATGCTCTGACCACTGTGCTATTGCTGTGCTGCTTCATTTGCTATACCTTCCTTGTTATCCTTTTCAGCCTTTCATGTTGCTTAATCCATAGCTACGTGATGGACAGACCCGCGCACCTATGGTTAGCTGTACTTTGAGTTTTAAAAACATTACTACAAGGGTTTCTTCATGTTTTTTTTCAGTGTACTGCTGCTGTTGAACACATGGGGACTGTTGGTGGGATCTGCGGACACTTATGTGCGGTCTCGCTGTTTTATGTACACATTCTTCTGTTCTACTTTGCAGGGGCATGTTTATTCTGAGAGCTCTGCTCTCAGCCACACCCCCTGCACTCATCCATGCTCCGTGTAGCATTATGTGTTCAGGCAGCGCTCCTTCCCTAATATGCATGGCGCGCTGCCATCCTCCTCTTAAACTGGCGCTTCTGTGCAGGACTAGTGTAGCCCTGCACAGAGGATTAGTGAATACAGAGGATTATGTATAAATTAACTTTATCAGATTTCTATTTCTAAGAGATTTGATAACTCTTCTTAGTGTTTGCATTCAGAATATAAGTTTGGGTATATAGGATGATTTATTCATAATTGAAGACTGCACCTTTCTTTTTTCCTTAGAACAAAACATGTCCTATGTAGGTTGCACTTATGTAATATGGTAATTTTTATTTGTTATTTGAGGCTTTAACTTTAGCAATGTACATATAACTTTCTCATTGCTTATAATCTATTTTCATCAAAGCTGTTCAGACTAATATTACTTCTGCTGTATATGTCTAATTTATACAGCTTATCAGAGCTGCTGTTAATGGCTACACAGGTTAAGGAGGGTAGTCTGATTGATTCCAGCTTATCTCCCAGACTGGGAAGTTGAATAATTTCATGTTTGTTTTGGGAAATATTATTTTATATAATAATATGTTTTATAGTGGACCGGATTTATGAAAGCTTGCACGGAGTTGTAGAGTAGAGTAAGATGTCAGACAACCAATATGTCTGCCAAGTGATCCAGCAACAGCCAGCAGGGGCATGCATGAGAGCTTCTAAAGCTACTCTTGCACAGACAGCATTATGGTATGCAAATTACCTCATTTGCTGCTGAAAGCTATGCAAATGAGGTAAATTTGCAATCCAGGACACACTAACCTGTCCGTGGAAGAGTAGTGTTATTTGCAGAAATGTACTCCGTTGGTAATGGAGCACCATTCTGCAAATTGCTAAACGGAGCTATGACAGCTCCAAATAAAGGATGCATCCAGTTGTGAAAGCATGCCAATGGCCAAATATAAGGCCATTGGCATTTTTAAATGTTTAAAATTAATAAAATCTAATTTTTTCCCCGATCTCCAATGTTTAAGCAGTGCCACACAAACGTGCAGCGCTTAAAAAAACAATAAAATAATTTAAAAATAGCCAAAAATAGACATTTTCACTAAAAAGCTTATCCTGTCATGCAGGTGAATGGCAGGCTGAATACAACATGGCCACTGAGTACTGGTTGCTAAGGGGGGGAAGCTCAGTGTGAGAGATGTAACCAAGCATTAGTAGGCAATCCTATGCAAATAAGGATAAGGACAGTGAATTCCAATTTTCCCCAGCATGTGAGCCATGTCCCAAGAGTGTAAGTGTAGGAGTAGGTGAGTAGTAGAGTAGAAGATAGGTGACATCATGAGGGGGTATGTCAGAAAGCCTGTATGCTTATTGGAGCACAGTGTCCTGTGTTTGCCCTAAGTTGCTCAGGATTGCAAGAGGCGTGTCTACAGTTGTCCTTTTTGAAAACCAGAAACCAAAGGTGTATGCCATGAAAATATCTGAAATTTCTTGCAAGCGGGCACACAGCTTGTGCACGCGTGTGCACCTGTATGCGCGTGTTTGCGCTTGTTTGCACGGTGCTGCCCCGGGTGGAAACAGAAAGGGAAAAGGAAGGAAAAGAAGTAGTAGGAAGTTAACCAAGGAGAACTAGCAGACCTGCCAGGTGAAATATATCAAAATCAGCCAATTACACAGGCAGTAGACTGGCCCAGCCCAGCCCAGCACTTTAAACTCTGCAAAAAGCATTCTTCCCTTTTTTTTCCCAAGAACTCTGCAACACTGCAGTATACAAAGAGGGAAAGCTTAAAAACTTTAAAGTCAGACAAAATGTTAGGGGCTGCTCTTGCTATCATAAACCAACATGTGCAAGGTGCTGAGGGTGGTGATGTTGTGAATGCTGCTGAGCAACCCACAGTGAGGAGAAGGAGAAGAGTGTAAAGACCCAGGGTAACCTACCAGGGGCTACATGAGCTGGAGATAGTGGAGCGCTATAGGGTGGACAGAGACCTCCTGCAGCAAATTGGTGAGCTGTGCCAGCCATGCCTCACACACAGAGCCAACAGAGAGGAACCCATCTCAGTGGATACCAAAGTATGTGTTGGCCTAAGAATACTAGCTACAGGTACCTTCCAGAGACCAATTGATGATATGATGGGGATTTCACAGGCATCATCATCAAGGGTACTGCACCAGTTCCTAAATGCCATGTCAGCACATGTCGGTGAGCACGTATATTTCCCCAATTCCTGTGAGGCATTGGCCAGTAATATGTGTCTTTTCCACCAAATAACAGAATACCCTGTGGTAGTGAGTGCAATAGATTGCACGCACATATACATCAAAGCACCACTCAGTGAGCAGGGTAGGGTCTACATCAACCGCAAGGGCTTCCCCTCCATCAACTGCCAGGTTGTGTGCGATGTCCAGGGCATAATAATGAATGTGTGTGCTGGCTGCCCTGGACGCTATCACGATTCCCACATCTGGCATCTGACACAGCTGTACCAGAGATTTGCCAATGGGGACATCCCTGATGGTCACCTAGTGGGGGATGCTGGCTACGCACTGGAGCCGTGGCTGATGACACCCATCAGAAATGCACACACACCCGAACAAGAACTCCATAATGAGGCACACGCACAAACAAGAAACATTATTGAGCATGTGTTTGGGTTGCTCAAGTCATGGTTCTGGTGCCTGGACACATCTGGTGGAGCCTTGCAGTACTCACTAACTACATGTACCCAAATTGTCATGGTATGTTCCATGCTACACAATATGATCCTGTGGAAACAGCTGCAGCAGGTACAGCGTGGTGCAGGGCCAAACAGCCCCCCCCACCATTGCCAAGGCCTGCACAGCATGACATGGAGGAGGAGCAACCTGAGCCTTCCCGAGTAGGCAGAAGGAGGTGTGCCCAGTATGCCCTGGCCTTGGCCAAGAGACAATGCATAGCACATACACTGACTCAGTAGGAACCCTGGAAATGACACCTCTCTCTGACACGCACATACAGTAAAAGGGATGCCTAACTTGACACTACCTGTTTTCAAACATGTATAGGGAGTGTACTATGTGCATCCGACATAGGCAGCCCTGCAGCACCCCCTGAGGCATGAGTGCCCTATTTTAAGCAATATAATGCACTGCTAGGCACATTTTACCACTATTGAGCATATTTAAATACAATTGCATGTAGCTGCTCACTGTGCTAACCAGCGCAACGTCAGGCAACGTTGAGCAATGTTGGGCGATGTTGGGCAAAGTTTGGCAAAGTCGGGCAAGGTCAGGCAAAGTTGAGCAAAGTCGGGTAAACACACTCACACCTGCTTTACTGTTCCTTAAGCAGTCTGGTCTTCCCAGCAGGAAAATAAAAAGCAGTGACAGGGCTCGAACTCAGGATACTGTGCACTATAGTCACAGTACTGAACCACTAAGCCATGACAGCATTTCACTGGCACAGACACAACTTAACTCACTCACACATACCAGTTGGGGGTTTCACATACCTAACAGTCACAGACAGCAGGACAAATGCAGACAAACACAAACACAAACAAATGCTGTATCATGCCCTCTGAAGAGGCATATGAGTAACCTCCCCCAAGCCCTATGCAGACAGATAACAGCAGGCCAGGCAGTGTGATGTGGGTTGGGTAGACTATGAAGTCACAAACTAATATGCATGTAATTGGAAGCTAAGGTCTGTAGTGCAGTGGTATGCCTCAAGCCAGTATGATAGGCAACAGTGCAGACTGAAATGGAGTACCTGACATGGCAGTGCAGGCCTAGCAAATGTGTATAAGTGTCAGGTGAACCCTTCATCCTATGTACACCCACAGTAACAATCAGGTGTGCCCCCCTGGGTAGAAATGTACAAATAATAGCTGTCCCCACTGTATGTAGAATGACTCATGGAAGCCCTGCAGGCACAATGTGCTTCCTGTCAATGTACAGCACAAAGGTGAGCCCTGATGTAAAAGCCAACTTGATTTTCACACACATATAGTATATATGCTCATACTGGGCATGCTCACACACTTAAACAAATTTAGCAAATTTCAGTCAGCAACATACTGAAAGGTCATACTGGACATGCTCACACACACAGGCCATGTCTGAGTACAGCAGTGGGCCACACATATCTGGCAGTTGCAGTTCTTACTCCAGACACTTGTCACTATTCACCAATCCTGCCTTGTGCACACACTGATATGAAAACAGACCCATATAATATATTGGACACCTGTCATAATCAAACTATGTACTCCAAGTACTTAAGTTGTTCAAAGAAAGTGAAAAACCAAAGAAGATCAATAATACTCTGATCAGTATCATCAAGAAACAATGAGCACTCCTAACATTATCAAGCCATGGTCAAAGAGTCAATAGAGAACCATGAAGCTTTCTTTCGTTATGTCATAAATATCATTGAAAACTCATATATGTTCTGAGTTAGTACTAACTGTAAATGAATACATGTACATGCTAACATTGCCAACATCTTGTCAGACAGGTTCATACATATTTTCCCCCTTCTCACTGACAAAAGGGCCCATTATCATACCTGGAGATTGTGAAAACCCAGAAATCACATATAGAATGGTTAAACAGCTCTTTCCAAACCTAAAAACATGGCGTGTATGGGATAACATGGTTTCTCTGGCTGTGCCATATGTGAACTCCAAAACAAACAGACCTTGCACCTGACAGTCTGTTGAGACTCACCATCTGTACAGGATATGAAACTGTTGAATGGGTTACAGCAACGTTTGGCACACTACACAGACCATGGGTACTATTGTCTTATAATCCTAATAAGCCTGATGTGCAAGGCCATGGAGTCCATCATTATGGAACTCATAAACAGAGCTATTGAGAGCCTACAAACACCCAACCCTACCCATTTTGGTTTGGTCAGGGGCAGATCATGGTTCCTAAACCTGCTAGATAGTTTTCAAGGCAGTCACCCAGGACATGCATCAATGAAATGAGCTACACACAGCCTACTTAGACCTTGAAAAGCCCTTTTCCAACATCCCACACACACATGTTGTATCCACAAAATCAACAACCTGTGCATAAACACGTATGTCATCTGGTGGATTGCCAACTGGGGCACAGATAGATCCCACAAGGTAAGAATTGTGGTCTTCTGTTCAAGCTGGTAAGAACTGCTGCCTCCTGTGGCTCAGTCCTGGGACCCCTCCTGTCTGGTGTATACTTTTCAGAAATACAGTCAAACATGAGGGCTATGTTTAGCAAGGTTTGTGGATGACTGCAAAAAGGTTGTCATAATCAATGTTTGGGACAACAGAGACATCCTTAAATAGGGTCTCAGTCAGACAGGTGTGGTGTCAAACTTATGGGCTCAAACTACAGTCATAGAAATACCACATAGGTGCCAACACCCTAAATATGGAGGTAATAATAAGGGATCTATGGACACATGTGGATAGTCATCACTACTTCCAGAAACACATTCACAAAGTGGTTAGAAAATTATGCTATTTGTTTCCACAAACTGCCAAGGTCTTTGCATGTAGGTCAAAGGAGGTTCCCTCTACTCATCAGTCATCAGACCCATCATAGAGTACCACAACACACTTGCAATGAATCTGACTAGGCACCTTCAGCAGCTGGAGAGATCACTGACGTACCTCAACAAGAGCATTACTGGCCTCAAACAGTTGCCCCATGCAACAAGACTGAATTTAATTCAATCTGTACTCTGTTTCATACTGTCTACTCAGGTGATCTCTGCCCAACAGACAGGTCCATGTCCAATGCAGAAAGAATGTACATGTGCTATCTGAAGTAACCCCAAGCTCACTGTACTACCTGCTCTAGGGATATCATCATCACAACAATAAATAGAACATGTTGGAGGGATACATTAATAACTCACAGACTTCCCTTTCTTTGGAACAGGCTCCCTCCCAACCTACATTAATCTGAGTCCCTCACTAACATTCCTCCAGAGGAGCCTTGATGAGTGTATGTGAAACTGAACTGTCACACCATGGATCACTTCATCAGCTTTACTACACAGAGGCCTAGGGAACTAACTCCATGGGTGGTGATAGCTGCACACTCTGGCCATACTAATATATGCCTTCAGGTAGATAGTCTATTACCTACCTATGTACACACACACATATATATATATATATATATATATATATATATATATATATATATATATATATATATATATATATATATATATATATATGTAGGGGGAACACAGTAAAATAAGCCAAAGATGGATGGGCAGAGAGGTGTGCAAGAGGGTGACCATGACAGGGAGCCATCCAGGACTGTCCCATCCAGCACACATCCCAATGGCACAAAAGACATGAGGTGCACATCTCACCTAGTGTACATAACAGCCACCAGTATCTGTAAGCATTACAGTGTATGTGGTCCATGTGCCTGCTGTACATCATGATGGTACAATGAAGTACATATCTACTATCTGTAGACATGTACCTGTCACATAGTCTACTACATACCTAGGAACCTATCTTCAATAAGGCATATGTTAGCCTAGGCAAGCTGTGCACTTTTCACCACCCCATTGGGTAGTCTCCCAAGCCCTCGTTCTAATAGTTAGTACCCTAAGCCCCTTTCTAGTGGGGCTGCTGATGTGATGCCTGGCCTGAATTGTCTGTTTCCATCCACTCATCAAGGTTCCTATTGAAGAGTGTCAGCGAGGGGCTCTGTCTGATGTACACTGGAACTCTGTTCCACAGTAAGGCAAGTGTCTCGGATGGTACTCTATCCCACCAGCATGTTGTATTCATTGTTGTGATGAGGTTCATATCCCTGGAGAGTGTAGGGTGACTCCATTTTGTTATCTGTAGATGGAGAATGCTTAGTAGTTATGTGTTGGACATGGCACTGTATGTTAGGCAGAGTGTGCCTCTGAGTAGGAGGTACGCAACGAAGAACAGATTTAGTTTTACCAGTTGTGTTGCAAAACACAACTGTTTGAGGCCAGTAATCCTCTTGGTGAGGTACCTCTGTGGTCTCTACAGTTGCTGGATATGTGTAGTCGAGTACATCCAAAATGGTGCATTGTACTCAATGATGGGTCTGATGACTTAAGAGTAGAGGGCCACCACTACCTCCAAACCCTTTGTTGATTAGGTGGGCCACATAGGATTTCCCAATCACTTTGGCAACATGGTTGTCAAAGGAAAGATGACTATGTAATTGTGTCCCCAGTTCCCTTATTACCTTGTCAGTTTTAAGGGGGTAACACCTATGTGGTAGTTTGTGTGTACTTTGTTTTCACCAAAGGGGATCACTATGCATTCCTCCACATTGAGCTTGAGGCCATGATTCTGACACCACACATCTGTCTCATAGAGCCCCTTCTGGAGAATATTTGTGTCATCCAGGGAATCTATTATGGCAAACACTTTGTAGTTCCCAGCAAACATAATCAACCAGAACCCTCCTGTGTTGGCATGTACATTTGAGAAGTCTATACTAAACAGGAGGGAACCCAGGACTGAACCCTGGGGGCCACCAGTTGTTACTGGTGTAGAGTCTGGCATGTAGCCAGCAACTCCTAGTTTGTGGAATCTATCTGTGAGCCAGTTTGCAATCCATCTTGTGATGTATGGATCCATGCCCAGGTTGGTGAGTTCATCTATGATACCTGACTGGGGAATGGTGTCAAAGGCTGTAATGAGGCATAGGTAGGCTGTGTTGAGCTCATTTCAATCATCTGTAGCCTGGGTAATGGTCTCAAAGAAATCTATCCAGTTCAGGAGGTGTGATCTGCATATGATGAAGCTAAACTGGGTATGCTCAACTGTGTGAAGGTTCACAATTTCTTTATTGTTGACTTCCATTATGATTGGCTCCATTGCCTTAAAGAGCAGACTCGTCAGGCTCATAGACTATGAATACCAAGGGGTTTTTGTGGCCCCACCCCTGTGGAGTGTGAAGAATGTTGCTGTGCAACATTCTATGGGTACATATCCTGTACAGAGCATGTAGAGAGAGGTGTAGGTATCCTTGATGAATATGGATACATCCCCACCCTATGTGCTAAGATCCAGGTCCTGATGCTGGAAGGTATGGAATGAGTAGTATCCTGGTAGTGCTGGTGAGCTCTCTGGAGCCTTGAACTAGGTTTCTATTACTGCACAGATATCAATATTCTCCATACTGAGATGTGCCTCAAGTGTGTGCATCTGGAGGCTGAGACTTCTGGCAATGAGTAGCATTTAGCTAACTTTGTGGTTATTTGTGTTGGTTATGGGGTTTGGTTTGTCCTGAGTGACCGGTGTTCCACACCTGAAGTCAACGGCTCATTGGTCCCATCTGACCATAAGCTAATTACCCTACATATCCACATTCTGGACCCACCCCCCATTAAGGAAACCATGTTAATAAATATCTCCAAAGCCAACAAGATGGGTTGCCAACTGTCTGACTGACACAACCCACACTGTGAAAGTAGCAGACTCCAAGTCCGACTTCAGACCAGTGACAAGTGGAGCACCACAGGGTTGAGTCCTGGGTCCTGTCCTGTTTTGTATCTACTTCCCTGAAGTACAGGTTAACATGGAAGGACTCTGGCCAATGAAGTTCCCAGATGACTGCAAACTAGGAGCCATAATTGAGACTACTAACGATGTGGGCATCCTACAAAAGGGCCTCACTGAGACAGATGCCTGGTGTCAAAGCCATGGCCTCAAGCTCAATGCCAAAAAGTGCATTGTCATCCACTTTGGTAAAAACACTGTACCCATGAACTACAACATAGGTGGTAGTATACTTAACACCGAAAGTGTGATAAGATACCTTGGGACACAGGTGGACAGTAGACTCTCCTTTGATAATCACATTGCCACAGTAGTCAGGAAATCCTTCTACAGGGCACACCTCATCACAAAAGGTGTCTCATGCAGAATAAAAGAGTCATTGTTCCCCTGTACTCATCACTCATTAGATCCATTATAGAGTACAATGCCCCTTTTGCTATGTACCTCACAAGACATCTACAACAACTAGAAAGCCTGCAGAAATACCTCACAAAGAGGATTAGTGGCCTCAAATACATGCCATACACAGACCGTCTCAAAACACTACAGCTTTACTCTGTCGCATATCGCCTACTCAGATGTGATCTCTGCCTAACATACAAAGCTATGTCAAACACAGAGCTGTTGGACATGCTCCACTTAAAGAAATCCCAATCCTTCTGAGCGTTGGCCCCAAAACCCAGACTGAAATACTAAAGGAGGGGCTGTATCCATTTTCATAAAGGATACCCACACCTCCAGGTTAGTGGCACAGCACGAGGCCTTGGAGACCATGCAAGTGCAACTAACATTGGGCAAAGCTGCTTATCAGATCGTAGCCTGCTATAGATTACATACCTTGTCTCAGGACCCTCACTCAGTATTCCTGAGAACACTGGGAAATATAAAGGTCCTACCAAACACCATGATATAAGGAGATTTCAACTACACAAACATTGACTGGGAAAATTACTCGAGTACAAAGTCCTTTGCCCAATGCTTCCTAGAGTTTATAAACTCAAATGGCCTGGAACAGCTGGTCATCATGCCCACTAGAGGTGACAACATACTGGACCTGATCATCACCAATATGGGGGATCAGTTTTCCACACCAGAGGTAAACCCCTCGCTGGTAATATCAGATCATGAAGTAATCACATTGGACATCCACATCCCAACCCCCCCCTGCAGTTAACAAAACCACTGTGAAAAACTTTTCAAAAGCAAACTTCACACTTCTCAAGACTGAAGTGGAAAGTTTCAAAGCCCCCTTGCTGCAGGATAATGCTATCCAATCTGCAGAATCCTTTACAAGTGCATTCTGTGAGCATCTACAGGGATGCATGGATCAAGCCATCCCAATTAAAACCAAGACTCACTCCTCCAAAAAGAAGAAACCAATCTGGTGGTCCTTGCCCATAAATAAGCTATACAACAGAAGGAGGAAACTAACACATGACAGAGCAAAATTCCAAAAAGGAAAGGCATCACTGATCATTATTAGCAAGAAACTACGATCACTCATAAAATAATCCAAGTCCAGTTTCTAAAGAAAAATTGGCAAGGAATCTAAAGATAACCACAAAGCCTTCTTTAGCTATATCAAACATTTAGGTGGCAACTCTCAGCTATGCTTTCACCTACTGCAAAATGGCAAAAAATACACTGAACCAACTGACATTGCCAACATCCTGGTGGACACGTTCAGTGCAAACTTCACCCCCCCCTCACGCCCAAAATGCCCCGTGTCCATCCCAGAAGAATGCAGGGCCCCAGACTTCATGGGCATGCAGGTAGAAACAGCCCTCTCCAAAGCTAAGAACACAGCATCAATGGGACTGGATGGTGTCCCAGGCTGCGTCTAACATGAGTTCCAAAAGGAACTAAACCCTCACCTACATTCACTGCTCAGACTCAACCTTACCACAGGCTATGTACCCAAAGAATGGTGTACAGCAACAGTCATCCCGCTCCACAAAGGTGGTGCCACAACAGAACCTGGGAACTATCACCCTATAAGCCTGACCAGCCTGGTCTGCAAAGCTATGGAGTGAATTATCATGGAACTCTTAAACAGAGACATTGGGAACCTCCAGATACTGGACCCTACCCAATTTGGCTTTGTTAAAGGAAGATCCTGCCTCCTAAACCTTGTTGACTTCTTTGAAACAGTTACCAAGGCCATAAATGAAGGGAAGGTAGTCCACACAGCCTACCTGGATCTCACTAAGGCCTTTGACACCATTCTCCACTCTAGCATCATAGACAAGCTTACCAGCTTGAACATTAACCCGTATGTCACGAGATGGGTGGCCAACTGGCTCACAGATAGAACACATATGGTTAGAGTTGCAGGTGCCATGTCCGACTCTAAACCAGTCACAAGTGGCATCCCACAGGTCACGGTCCTGGGACCCCTCCTGTTCAGTATATACATCTCTGAGGTACAGGCAAGCATGGGAGGACTATGGCTGACCAAGTTCCCAGATAACTGTAAACTGGGGGCCATAATCAACTATCTGGCTGACACAGACATCCTCCTGGTGTCAAAACCATGGCCTCAAGCTGAATGGCAAAAAATGCATAGTTATCCCCTTTGGAAAAAACAAAGTGCCCACAAATTACCACATAGGTGGTAATCCACTAGGTACAGAAAATGTAATTAGGGACCTGGGGACCCAGGTAGATAGTAACCTCTCCTTTGATAATTCCATTGGCAAAGTGGTTAGTTATTTGTTCTATGTAGCCCACCTAATCATGAAAGGGTTCACCTCTAGATCAAGAGAGGTCATTGTGCCCCTCTACTCATCACTCATTAGGCCCATAATAGAGTGCAATGCCCCATTTGGTATGTACATTAATTGGCACATGCAACAGCTGGTAAGACCACAGAAGTACTTCACTAAGAGGATCATGGGCCTCAAAGAGATGCTCTATGCAGCTTGACTAAAGAAACTCCAGCTCTACTCGGTTGCTTACTGTCTGCTCAGATGTGATCTATGCCTGACATATAAGGCCATGTCCAACCCGGAATTAATGGATATGCTCCACCTCAAGAAAGCAAATTTCTTAGAGCCACATGCTCCAGTGAATTAAACCTCAGCAAAGCAATAAACAGAATGTGCTGGAGGGATAGATTCCTGTCCCAGAGACTTCCCTCACTCTGGAATAGAATCCCAGTTGATGTTAGGCAGAGCCCCTTGCAGACACTCTTCAAGAGGAATCTTGATGAGTGGATGGGAAATTGTAAATTTACCCCGGGATCACTTCAGTGGCCTTGCTAGACAGAGGCCCAGGAAACTAATTTAAAAGGGAGGCAAAAGCCAACACATTCTGGCTAGGCTTATAAATGCCCTTGGGCAGATAGCCTAGTACCTACCTATGAACCTACACGCTCTAGGGACCTAAACCTTGTCACCACAATAAACAGAACATGCCGGAGGGAAAGATTCCTGTCCCACAGACTTCACATACTCCAGAGTAAACTACCTATCTATATCAAACAATGCTCCTCATTAGCACTCTTCAAGGAAAATCTTGATTATCGGATGGGAAATAGGAAATTCACCCTGGGGATCACTTCTGTTTCTCTGCATGACAGTGGCACAGGAAAATAAATTTCTTGGGTGGCAAAGGCCAGGGTACCTTTTTGGCTGGCCTTGTATAGGCCCCAGGGCCGATAGACTAGTACCTACCTATGAACCTATGAACCTTTGAGCCTTGTCTAAAAAATGTAATATGGGGACAGCACAAGCCTTGTCCAGTATTCAGAAGCATAGGGGCAACAGGTGCAAACCATCTGTGGTGAAGCAACAAGGCTTGTCTATCATGTCATCAGAGGCAGCCAGAGACTGGATCCCTTTTGAATGACACCAGAAGCCCAGCCAATTGTTGAAGTTTATCATCTTTCTGTTATATTGCAGTATCATGTAGGTGAAGGTAAGATGCTACTCAAGGTTTGACCCTGTGTGTGCCAGCATGTGGTGCATCAACCCATATATGATATGGTCATGGCCTATGCATACAATACACTCACAATACACCTAGTATGATAAGCCTGCTGAGGTTAGCAAATGTGAAAAAACCTTTGTGCAAACTGTCAGCAAGTAATGTCTGTATTGCACCCTGTAACTCCATATTGCTTGCTGAAGTGTAAAGACATAATTAGTTTGGATTAGGAACACCACACTTGAAAACTGTGTGTGTCTCCCTGGGGAGAAGCAACCTTTTTGGAGACTACTCAAAGACCTTAAAACTGGTATACTCATCTTTGTCAAGTCCGATGATGTCACCATCCTACAAATATACCTGTGGAAAAGTGAAAACCTAGTAATGTATATAGCGTGTTGTGTAAATGCATATTGTTGTAATATCATAATGTAGTTAGATAGGGGTTTGAGTCCTGCACTTGCCAACTATGTGTGTCTTCCTGGGGAGGCGCAACTTTTTTGGAGACTACTCAAACACCTTAAAAGTGGTATACTCATCTTTGTTAAGTCCGATGATGTCACCATCCTACAAATATACCTGTGGAAAGATGAACTCTCAGTAATGTGTATAGTGCATCGTGTAAATGCGTACTGCTGTAGTGTCATAATGTAATTAGGTAGGGGTTTAAATCCTGCACTTGCAAACTTTGTGTGTATGCTTGTTTCCCTGGGAAAGAGCAACCTTCTTGGAGACTACTCAAACATCTTAAAAGTGGTACACTCATCTTTGCCAAGTCCGATGATGTCACCATCCTACAAATATACCTGTGGAAAGGTGAAATCCCAGTAATGTGTATAGTGCGTCATGTAAATGCGTACTGCTGTAGTATCATAATGTAGTTAGGTAGGGGTTTGAATCCTGCACTTACCAACTGTGTATGTGTGTCTCCCTGGAGCAGAGCAACCTTTTTGGAGACTACTCAAACACCATAAAAGTGGTATACTCATATTTGTCAAGTCCGATGATGTCACCATCCTACAAATATACCTGTGGAAAGGTGAAACCCCAATAATGTGTATAGCACGTTGTGTAAATGCATACTTCTGTAGTATCATAATGTAGTTAGGAAAGAGTTTGAATCTCGCACTTGCTGACTGTGTGCATCTGTGCTCTAGGTGTGTGACACCGTTGGCCAATGTGGAGTGGGTTTTGATTTTTATAGTGTATGACATATCACAGTGACAACTTTATGTGCATTACACATGTAAGGTAGCTGTGGGTCAAATCCATATACATACATCTGACCTCAAGTATTTCATAGGTGGGTACTCTGCTTTCTCCATGAACGCATGTGTTATCTTTGCCAGAGTGTGCTGGCACTTTCCAGACCTTATGTCACTTCTGTATGCTTGTGACAAGCTTAGCCACTGCAGTGATCCCTGGGCTATGGCTTCCATTTCACATCCACTCATCACGGTTTCTATTGAAGAGTGCAAGTGAGGGTTTATGCTTGAGGTATATTTGAAACCTGTTCCAAAGCAAGCAAAGTCTGGCAAGGATGACTAATCATTATAGGTGTGCAACAGCTTATGTGCTTCACAGATGGATTTCCAAAACCCTTTAGTAATGTGATTATCAAAGGGAGATGACTTAACACATGGCTCTATGTATACATTAGTACCTGTTACACATTTTGCAAGCTACTACCTATGTGGTACTCTGGGGATACTTTGTTTTCTAAAAGTGGATAACTATGCTTTCTTAGGCTTATAGCTTTACAGCATGAGTTTGACACCAGGTATCTATCTGTATGATACCCTTTTGGAGGATGTGTGTGTCATCTGGAGAATAAATTATAGCCCACATTATGCATTTTCATCACACGTGGGCAGACATATCCCTACTGTGCTTGCTTGTACCTAAGAAAGCTATATACCAAACAGGCATGGTCCCAGGACTGAGTGCAGGCGAATACCACTTGTTACTGGCATAGAATAGTACATGGAGGCTGCAAATGTTACTGTGTGTCCTACATCTGTGCGTTAGTTGTCAAGCCATCATCTAACAATTGTTTATGGTCAGTCTGTTGAGGTTATGTCTAATACCAGTATGTGGGATGGGTATGATTTGCTGGTGAGCTATAGCTTGGCTGTGTTTACCTCCCCTCCCTCACCTATAGCCTTGTTGACTGGCTTGAAGTCTACTGGGTGTAGGAGCCATGATCTGGCCTTTAGAGAACCTAAGCGGGTATGATGCAGTGTTTGCAGGTTCATAATGTCTCTGTTAATGAGTTCCATAATGATGTGCTTCATAGCCTTCCAGATAACATTGGTCTGGCTTATAGGGTGAGAGTTTCCAGGACCTGTTGTAGTTCTACCCTTAATCAATTTATGTTAACATTTGCACTGGGTGTGGCGAGGGTGGACAGGTTTAAGAATAAGTATATTAGAGGGTCTAGCTGGATTTGAAGGTTAGTAGACCATGCCACATAGGCAGAATTAAGTTGGTTTGTACATGTGCTGAGGAGGGATGCAGAGTATACTGTGAAATAGATGCTAAGGATGAAGCCGCCAGGTAACAGAAAAAGAAGAATGCCTAAGATGAGGTTTATGGCTATGGTGAGAGAGGACATGCAGGTGGATGGTGTGACAGTGCAAGATGCAGAGGGCAGGAAGACATGGAAACAGATGATGTACTGTGGCAACCCCTAATGGGAGCATCCAAAAGGAGAAAACGTTGTAGCTCAACCCTTGTGGACTGTGAGCACCATTACCGTACGTCATTCCACATGTATGTAACCTGTATAGAGCCTCCATCTGGACAGATCGTTTAGGTGAGTGGTGACTTCATATGTCAGCTTGTGTATGACACAGCCAGGGACACTGTCCAGTACCATTGCCACTGTGTTGTGGACCTTGTTAAAAAGATGTTTTAACTAGAGTGTCTGTGAATTATCAGGTATTATGTTCTGCAGGTCCGGAAATCTGGCCCTTGTATAGCGACAGGGTGGTGAAATCCGCATTCAAACTGTCTGACAAGGAATTGGTAATGTCAGTCAGATAAGTGTACTTTGTGACCATTTACATTAACTGTGACCCAATCTGAGATTTCCCCTGTAGATTATGAACAACAGTAAAGACAGCTTTGGTGTTGTCTTTGGAATCGTTGCCATTTTGTATTTTGAAGCTTGCCATGTATGTTCATTGAGGGATTGAATTTTCCAAATGATACTGACCAGAGAGGTTATCCCTTCTTGGTATGTAACTCTTTTTTGGTATAACATCACACCTTCTATTATATATTTAGTTTATGGAAGGGGTCCATAAAACTAATGCACTTTTACTGTATAAGTGAGGATTTCTTGTGTTTGTGATAGCACAGTCCATACAACCCTGTAGGTGAACAGTGTGCATTAATACAGGATTATGCAGCTGGGACACTGTTAACCTTAGTAATGCAAACCAATGACAGATAGGAACAACAACATCACCCACAGCACAGTGTCAACCCATGTTATATACACACATGCGTACTCAAGTTACAAAACGTGTGTAGTACAATGCATACTGGCCACCAATAGAAACTATGGAGTGTTAACACTGGCGAATACAGGGCATGTCACCCTGTCCATGTTTCCAATATGCACGTACATGCAGACAATGCACCTCCACCATGTTCAAAAATGTACACCTGCAAACATGTGCTGCACACACCCCACACTTACTATCCACTGTATAACACATGCTGACACAACTACACACATCAGCCAAGTGGCACATGGGCAAACAAAACACAATTGGAATAAACACTGTTGGAAACAATACAACATTGCTAATTACAGCTTTAATGCATCATGCCTGCTCAGCCACACCTTCAAGGATATCATTACAATTTACTGCTGACAACATGCTACACATTTAACCATTGTTATACTTTATCAAAGTCACCCTGTGCATCAGCACCATGTTATCCTGATCCTGCGTCAATGTTACAGATGACAGGAGGTGGCAGAGGTTTCATCATATGCACAGCGTGTGTTGTTGGTTTGCCAGAGGGCTACACTGAGCCATACAATCGACATGTGTGTGTGAGTGTGTGTGTGAGGGCCATGAGTACTGTTATGGGCCAATGTTGATGTAATGTGTGCGGGTATGTGTTTGCCCTAGGTTTCTGGTTTATGTGTGTGTGTCTGCATGCACACAGTTCCACCATGTGGCTGCCATATACGGGAATTTGTGGGACAGCTACAGACTCTACCTGGCAGGCTTTACAGATCACCATCTCTGGCCATGGATACGGAACCTGTGCCTGGCAGGGGTGCTACAGACAGTATCAGGTACTAATCCAGACTGGGTACTATCCTCAGAGGTTGACATATGTCCACTGGATCCAGGTCCCTGCTGGGACAGGCCAGAGCCATGTGCACATGGTCTCCTAGGATGGTCTATGGACAGCCACCCCAACATTGCTGCTGATGCTGCTGGCATATGTCCACGTCAGTGTCTCAACTGTCCCACACTGTCCTGACACATGGGCATGACATTGTGCAGGACATCCAATGTCTCAACCCAACGTCTATCAATGACCTCAGTGTAATTACATATGGCACCTGCTAGGTCATAGATACTGTCATTTACATGGTGTTATGAGCCCTCTGTGCCCTTAGTCCCTGTCTGGTGTACTGCTCCATTCATGTCTGTGCCTCCATGGCAGCCTGGAACATGCGTGTGGTTGAAAGAGTTGTGGCACATCTGCCGGGGGCATGATGACCAGCAGTGCTCTGATGGGAACCCCTGGGCATCTGCCTATGTGGTACCATTCCAGACATCTGGCTATGACTGCTGTGTCTTTATACATGTGCCATAGATTTCACACTGTCCTGGCTAGTGCCAACCATACACTGTCCCTCAGCTAAGGGCAATCGTGATGATGGATGTACAGGCAGTATGACTGTGTGCATGGATGGGGTGGAGACTTGTGCACTGTCAATTGGTGGCCCAACAACAGACCCTGACAAACCTGCCTGTGCCTCAACACACCTATCCTCATGATCATTGTCTGTCTCAGCGACATCAGGTTCCCTGCTGTACTGAACCAGCCCCACCTCAGCACCTGTGAGAGGAAAACAGGAAACACACTTTAACACCTAAACATGATGTCAGACCACATGCACACATGCACACATGCAGATGAACACATGCACACATGCAGACATGTGCACATGCACACATGCTCACATGCACACATGAACAGGCGCACATGCACCTGCACACATGCACACATGCACATGCACACAAGCACATGCACACATGCACACATGCACATGCACACATGCACACATGCACATGCCCACGTGCACATACACATGCACACATGCACATGCACACATGTGCACATGCACACATGCACACATGAACATGCACACACATGTGCATGTGCATGTGTGCATGTGCATGAACATGCACCCATGAACATGTACACATGCACATGTGCATGTGTGCATGTTCATGTGTGCATGTTCATGCACACATGAAAATGCACACATGCACATGCACACATTCACACATGCACACATGCTCACATGCACAGGCACACATGCACACATGCACACATGAGCATGCACCCATGTACATGTGCACATGCACACCTGCACACATGAACATGCACACATGCACATGCCCACATGCACACATGCACACAAGCACATGCACACATGTGCACATGCACATGCGCACATGCACCCATGCACATGCACACATGCACTTGCACACATGCACACATGCACACATGCACACGTGCACACATGCACACACAAATACACTCCTCCCTAAAGCAGACAAACACGCACACACACTCACACACACACACACACACACACACACACACACACACACACACACACACACCAACAGTTTCAGAACATACACGATAGCAGGTGATGGTGGGGTACAGTATCACAAGCAAAACAGTCATATCACATATGTCAGCATGCAGGACATGTACTGCTCAACAGCATGCAGTGCAAGTGTAGACAGTCGTTGTTACTAACACTATACGTGGTTTTGATGCATGTGTTTTATTATTAGGTGATTGGCCTCCCCCTGGAATGTAATGCATACATGGACACAACATTGCTGTGCAAGTATTCAAAACTCTGTAATGTACTGTGCACCATAACTCATAGGTCTCCATACCATGGCTGGATGTGTATCAGTGTGTCAGATAGGTATCCAATGCTGATTACAGCCTTTGTGTCTTTAGCAAATAATTGTGGATGCAGTTTTAGCACATGCATGATGAGTATTCACACAACATCATCAGTGGTGCATGTATAATTGATGGAATACCATTCATCCACATACCCAATGTACAGTAGTTATTGTGAGTATAGATCATATTGTGGATATGCCATTGTCATCCATGACATGGCATGCTAAAACACAACTGCATATTTAAACATCACACATACCCAATGTGTGTCATATGACCTAGCCACTCAATAGCATCACAACACATATATGTGTCAGTTGTGCAAATGGTGATTGGTATGCATGTTGTTTGGAGGTGGATATGTTTGCACACACACAAACATTGAGGTGTATAGCAATGAAAGCAATGTGTAGTACTGTGGTTACAATAATTGGATGGGGTATAGTACCATAGGCCATCATCATGAAGCATCATTTGGTCACTCAAGGCTACAAATGTTTCCCAAACCAGCACTAATCATGCTGTACTGGAACTGTACTACCTTGGCTACATTCAGCATTTCACAACCAGTTGTTACATGGGTTTGTAAGGAGGTCAATAAGGAGCATTCCCTGACATGAATGTGTAGTGCATTGCAGAGGGTTTAAATGCCCCATGATAGGCCTCTATCCCTCAGGTATATTATGTGTAAAGTGTGGATGAGAGTTTGGATACTGGAGTGTGTCTTTACAGAGGGTTTGTGAATCTTTTATGTGTAGCATTTTAAAATGCTCTGTGTATGACATAGTTGTGTATGTTATGTGCATGTTGAGTATCAACTTTGCCTATTCAATGGTCACTACAGTGTAGCCACATTTGTTTGAGATGATCTGGGTATTGCATGTGTTTGAGGCAGCTAATCACATTAGTGGGATGTGCGTGGTCTTACACCAAACATGCACAGCATGCATTATGGGTAGGTGTGTTACATGTGTACATGGCCTACACCTTAACTATGACATGCACTTTTTATTTACAATAATAAATGTAGAACACACTAACCAGCATCTGTCCGCTGCCTTGATGTCACCCCAGAGGGACCTACATAGAGATGAGACAGTTTGTCAGTGGCCACAACTGTGGCATTGCTACTGTGTGTTTGCAATCTTACAGTAGAACAACAGTTTATATTCACATGCCTACAGATTATGCTCCAAATGATCAGTATTGCACAACAACAGGCTCCACATCTTCTAACTACACACTTCATATCTCACATATGCATGATCTACCAATACAGATAACAGTAGTCTACAGATATGCCATGTTACCTGCATGCTCCATGTGTGGTTGCTGGGTGGCTCCAACCTCCATCATGGAGTATGTCTGCTGCTGTTGTTGTTGGGCAGGTGCCACGAGGCTCAGGAGCAGCTCCTCCACTCTGGTGAGGGGGGGTGGACATTAACACCACCTCGTGTTGCAAGCTGTTGTCTCCACACATCAGAAGCATGCTGATGGACATGTCTGAGTAGATCACTGCAATGGTGGCATACCTGCTCATATGTCCGGTTATGCAGGCCTACCTCATTGCCTCTCCGGACAACATCTTGCCACATTGCAGTACGCTCCTGCTGGTTCTGGCTGGTTCGTGAGAACATTAGACTCTAGTGCTGAATCATACAGCTAGTAATGATCTCATCTTCAGCACTACTACAGCTGGGATTTCTGTGATGTGCCATGATCCCAGAAGACATAAAGAAAAAATATGTCTGAGCAAGCCATATGGCACATTTAACATTATACAGTACAGATATCACTGAACTGCCGTATATAGCAACATATTAGCTAACTGAGAATGAAACACTTTAACTACCACTTATCACTGCTCACCCCACAACTGCTTGAAAGTGCCTGGCTCACTCTATCTAATGAACCATGTTCTGCACAGCAACACAATAAAATCCCTATATAAGACTATACAAGAGTACCTGGCACACTGTATGCAACACAATGCACCACCTAGCCACAGCAGATATACATCAAGCTGATGTGCAAAGAAATATGTCATCCATCACAATGAGTGTAAGGTCCAGTAAATGTATTACTATTATACCGCACAACTTGTTAAAGGCAAACCCGTGGCCAAAATATGTACACAATTGGGAATATAGGTCGCATACTGCTGTAGTCTACTATAAATGTTGCTAGATACGCAGTTATATGTTTCACCACACATATGACAGAGAACATGTTACAGACATACCCACACACACATCAGACATAATTACAAGACACAAAGGTATGGCAACCCAGATAAACTTTACGTGTGTACTATACAGTACTGTGTGTCAGTACTTACAAAACATTAATCTTGGGGAATGTAATCTGTGATGAATACAGGGACCACACAAAACAGTGGATGCAAGCAATGTGGACATACACCATACTTTGCTGTACAGGCCCAGAGCTTCAAGTAGTACTACAGTACACACAGGATTTGGATTCAACATAAGTACCAATCAATAATCATAGATGTAGTGCTTTAGCCTCCAATGACACACCCCAGTTAAAACCAAGGGACTTAATCACACTGTATGCCATAGCACGTTTTCTGCCTAGCAACAGAATACACAGCTTTTGCTGGGATCAAAGCAAGGACCCATAATACCATGACATAAACAGTTTCCCACTAAGCTATCCCACAAATATATATCTTTGACGTATTCACAAACACATTGACCATCACAGTCAATCAACAGTACAGAGAATCTATTGCAACAAGTAGATGTAGGTGTGTATGAGTATATATGACTCTCTCTCTCTCTATAAATATATATATATATATATATATATATATATATATATATATATATATATAGATATATATTTTATATATATATATATATATATATATATATATATATATATATATATACACACACACACACATATATATATATATATATATATATATATATACATATACACATCCATTGGTGTACATATACATATATATGTAGGCACATATACATTCCACCTTTCATAGTGGGAATATCAATTATACAAAGGATGTGAGGTGTACAGTAATGTAATAATATGCACAGTCTTGTGATAAATGCATTGAAAGTGCTCACAGCCCAGGTAGCTTTAGCAGGCCTCACTGGCTTCAACATTGCAAACTGAACAAACCACCCACACTGTTTAACCACCACATGTTATATACCAGCACTGTATGCTGTCTTGTTCGTCACACACTTAAACCTACATACAAATATGCACATACTAACCTTCAACAACATATATATTTCCACCCTTCACAAACAGTTGCAATATGTCCCTTGCTCTATGCACATATACAGATGTGAATATATATGACATATATATTTCTCTATATATGTCTGGCATATACACACAAGGTCCACACTGTTGTAAGTCCCTGGACCTCACAGCTGAACTCTTGGGCCTTGCTGCAACACAAACAGGTGTCACATGTGAACACACACTAACATTAGAGGGGGTATATATAGCTACAAATGCTAGATAAGCATACTAGACTGCTACAGCAGTTGCCAATGCTAAGATACACTTTAATATGACTATCATGCATGTGTTGCTCTGTCACACCCATGTGTATATAATGGCAGCACTAATCCCCCCAACAGCCATTGGCCACACTACTGTACAGAACACAGATAACATGGATCAGATTTTTGACATTTAACGCTGAGCTACACTTTTCACAGGTATGTCCCACTGCCGACAGGTACACACTGTATTGTCCATAGCAGTAGTTAAGCAGTACATCTGTGCATAGATAAGTACTGCTGCCGTATATGAATGGTTCACATTATGTAGACTACTCTTCCAAAACATCTACTACATGTCAGTAAATACATATGTGTCACATACCTTTCCTTTGTATGATTTGGTATTATTTCTTTTTCTTTTTCCTTTTCTCTGTCTCTCTCTCTCTCTCTCTCTCTCTGTCAGTCTCTGCAATAGAGTGATTGAGTTTGTTGGCAGCGATTGCAGCCTGCTTTTGTAGGTATTTGCACATGAGCATGTGTTGGCCTCTGCACCGATTAGTGGCCACCATTTGCTAATTGCATGTAGCCTGCTGTGTAGTAATTGCAGTAATCACTGTCATAGCAACCCAGTACTATAAATTGCTAACTCAGGTAGGCGTGGCCCTTTCAGCTTTCCAAGATGGAGATCATCCTTGTTTGCTGTGGACATCATTGTTTAAGACAGAAGGTTAGTATAGTTCTTAAATCAGAAGCCAGGAGTGTAGCCAGTGATTTACATTTTGTACTCAGACCTAAATGTTGCTGCTTCCAGTACACACTTTTCAGTGTAGAAATGTACTCTCCCCTCAAAATGCTAGCACAAGATACATGGGAGGATGTACTTTCTTTTCAAATTTTACAATTAAATGCCATACAAAGCTAGTTATTGAGATGTATTCCTTTGGCACAATAATTGTTTGAGAACTGCTATACTGTGAATATTAATTTACTCAGTTCTAAACAGTGTGTGCTTTTTTAGTGGTGACATTAGCACAAGCTGCTCAAGAAACCTGGACAGATTTCAGTACTGTGAGTATGCTTACCTACATCCTTGGTAGACGCTGTGCACACAGGTATATTCTACATTTGGGTAGGGGTGCAGAAGTACAGACAGCGTATGTATTATTGTGTGAATTTTATCTTGCTGGACTTACAGGGTTGCTGTGTACATGTTAGTTTATCAAGGCAAGTAGTCTGTCTGCATAACTCCCAACTGTGGACCTATCCACATGGTAGCCAGAGATTAGCCTGTTATTCTTTGTCTGTGCACCACACAGGTCTTTTCAGCACTAGAGCAATGGCATTGTTACAGTTGGTTGCTACCAGTGCATAGCTACATCCTTTTGTATTTCAGTGTTGTATTCCTACATAAGGGTATGCTTCTGGAACTCCTTCCAAAGCTATTTGCACAGTGTGTAACAGCAGAAAGGCTGCTATGCCTCTGTGTTTCTGCCTCTGCCAAACCTCTCAAACACTCAGGTACATATTTGAGCAGACTCAGGGAAAAGTAGAGAAAAAGTCAGGGGCACCTTTAAAATATTAATGCCATTAAGTTGAGACTTTGAGAGAACCAGAGCATATGGATTAATACACCTTTTCTGAATTAAAAGAAGTGTCTAACTCTTAATTATTGTCATTAATCATTCACCACCTTTCTGGCCAAAGTCAGTATTTTTCAGAGGAATTCAGAGGGACAAAACTATATTTTCTTTCAAAATCAGGGACATCCCTAAAGATTAGGGACAGTTGGGAGGTATGGCCTCTGCCCTAAACAGATATGCCAGTGTTTGTCCTGCTGTGATACTGTGTGGGGTTTGTAAAGTGGTGGTGTAACATTATTTCCTGCTAGAATGGCTGCTTCTCTTATCACAGTCATGTAATGTAATCCCACAACAACTTTTGGTAAAGATCCACAGAACTGGTTGTGTGGTATGGCATTCCTATTTTTCCTTTACATTCACCCATTCTGATAGATGATATATTTATTTCAGCACCAACTTGTATATCTACCGTAGCCTTAGTGGTACTTCATGCAGTGTAGTGTGTTCAAGGTCATGGGTTCAAGACTGACAGAGATGTTTTATTTTGCTGCTGAGCAGAACAAGGACCCTCAACTACAGAGTGACTAAGGCACTTTTAAGCAATTGTAAGTGGGTTTGCATGGGTTTGCACGATGCTTAGCAATGCTTAGCTAAGTGCACACGCACACTCACGCAAACCTGCTAACTACTGCTTAATAGTGCTTACTCCCGCTAACCCCCGCGCTCATTTCTTTAAAAGAAAAGAAAATGGGGAGATAGGAAAGTGGTGCAAAAAGGGGCACAAAGAGGGAAAGACAGTAGGGAAAATAGCTCGAGATGTGCAGGACGGGTGTAGGGATGGTCCATAGCTGCCCATTTCTTTAACAGCAACAGCTGTGCATATGGAATAAATTTGGAGGTAAAAATGAAACCTTCAACCCCTGTTATGGTGAGGACAATAAAGTATGTTGTAATGACAATTAAATTACATTTTATGTGTCCAGGGGACATGTTTGCAAAATGGGTAGCTATGTATAGGGCATATTTTTTTGGGGAGCAGATTGCCCTTTTTTTTTAGGTGAGAGTGGAATGTGGGGTAGGGGAAGTAGGTATATTTGGGGAGGTAGTTTGGGGAGGTAAACAGACAAGACAAACAAGATGCATACAGGGGCAGAATATGACAAGTGGTGGGTGAACACCATTGATGGGGAGGGATGTTTGGAAATCGCAAGCCCATGAGCCCACAGATGGCAACAGTGGAACTGAGATTCCCACCCATGGGCAGTCACCACTGCACCTTCACAGCCCAGAGGATGGCTGTGCTGGGGGCTGTGTAGGAGGGGTAGGCTGACTGGGGAGTTGTGCCACTCATGCAACAGAATGCTCGATCTCTCCATGCACCACAACCCGGACCGTTTGAAGGGTGATAGGTGGCCCTCCTCCGCCCATGCTTGCATGGGTGGGCCGAGCCCCATTCCCTGCAGTGCTTCCAAGGAAAGGTGGCACAGGGCCAGTGGAGTAGGAGGTCCCAGGCTGGGCATCGGACCTGCTAGTGCCAGGTGCCATGGCCAGCTGAGGTGGGACAGGTGGGTCCACTGGGACTGGCCTTCCCATGTGAACTATGTTTTGGAGAATTTAATAAAGATATGGGTTAGTAACAGTCAACAGCATTCCGAGTTAGTTATAACATCATGCAGAAGTATTCCCATTAACCCAACACACCAGAGTCTCAACAGTTGAAAAGCAAGCATAACACATGCATATATAGAACAATAGTGGACATTACAACAGCATGCATGTTTAATTGATGGCAACAGGCCACCAATATTGTGGTATTTGAACAGGGCACATGCATAGAAATGAATGCAAATATCTATAAACCAATAGGACATTTGTACCAACAAATGTTTTGAAATTAGACATACCCATTGAGGTGTGGAATTGCATTTTTTATGCACGTACAGTAGGGTGGAAAAGATAGCTCAATTAACAACTTATATATCCTTCTAGTTTACACTACATTTCTATTAACTGCAGTCATATGTCCCATACATGTATTATTACACTACCCAATGTCCTTCTATTGTGCAATTGGATTTTGCCAGATCATTATATATATGAGCTGTATCTTACATACAAACTGTCCAAGATGCAGATGTTACTGCTACATATTTTGGGAGTTGCTCACACACACTACTGTTAAGATGGTACATTGACAGCTCTACTTTCATATAATTATCTAGATATGTTCAGGGGAAAGTATCAGTTATATGTTAACAGCTCCCTACATTTCTGGCAGCACACTGACATTTCTGGGGAATACAATACCAAGCTACTCATGTGCCAGATTAAACTGTACATGTTGGGCATAAACCAACAGTTAAGGGCTGTAAATATGCATAAAAGCTTCTGGCACACCCTTCATCCACTTTATATGGGCCTACCCAAGTGTGGGTTAACTAACACTGTTTAATACAACAGTACTATTTCTAAAATGCAACTGTACAACAACATATCAAAGAAAATCACAGATGCACTCGAGGAATTATACCTTTATTAAAGATTTATTACACCTGTATTTATTGTGTTAAAACACTTTTTTGAAGGCTCTCTCATTTATTTTATATAACAGTACATGCAGAATAATTACTAATCTGCCTGGTGACACAGCCTTTGCAGCCTATCTTCATGGGCTTGCTGATTCATAGCCCAGACACCTGCAGCTGTGAAGTAAAAGGAGTGATAATGAGACATACCTATCCATAGTATAGACAAGAATAGCAATTCTTAAATACTTAATACAATGGCTACTTACTCAGTACTGGGGTATTTGCCATCCCACCGGCCTCCTGGATCCACTGGTCCAGTTGATCCTCTGCATCAGGTCAGAGTAATGGTGCCTGACCTGCTCACCAGTCCAAGGAATGCCAGTGGCACTGGTGAGATCATGAGCTAGACAGTTCCAGGCCTCTGTTTTGTATTGGGTGCCCTGGTACTGGCCCCGCAGGAGTCTTTCCTCGTGATTGTGGACAAGAAGCCAAACCATTACTTTGGTCTCCTCAATGCCCCAACGTTGCACTCGAAATTGAGTGCCTTCTCCAACCCCGGCCATGCTGACTGCAGAAGGGAGCTACAACCAGTTATGGCAAGTATTCCCATCTGTGGAGCTTAAATATGCCTCATTTCCCGCACTTCTTTGTGATTGGCCAGTTTGGAAAAAACTCAGCTGTAGGCACATCTGCTTAGCTGATGTCAGCAATGTTTAATATTCCTTTGATAGATATGTGTCTGTTGAAAGTGCATGGTTATGAAATGCTGTCATGGCTTAGTGGTTATGTACTGTGACTATAGTGCACAGTATCCCGAGTTCAAGCCCTGTCACTGTTTTTCATTTTCCTACTGGCCAGACATCAATGGTTAAGGTACAGTGAAGGAGGTGTGGTCGTATTTAGCCGACTTTGCTCAACTTTGCCCGACGTTGCTCAGCATTGCTCAATGTTGCCTGATGTTGCCTGACGTTGCCCAACACTGCGCTGGTTAGCGTGGTACGCAGCTACGCGCAAACATGTTCTGTTTGCACCAGTTTGCACGATGCGCAGCTCTGTGCAAAAGCATTGCGCTAGTTAATGCAGTGCTCAGCTACTATAAAATTCGTTCACTACTACATATAACATTTCAATGCTTTTTACAAAACATTAAATAATACATGTCAGGAAATATTTTTGTATACAGATTTCCAACAGAAAATGAAAAGTGTAGTGGTGGAACTCGGACCGGGAATGCCTCCTCTTTGTGCGAAGGCTCTAACCACTACGCTATCACTATTTTGCTTAATTTGCATATATTTTTCTTATTATCCTCTTCAGTGTCTAAACTGCTAACTGTAGCTAAGCAATGGGCAAACCTGAGCAAACACGCGCATATACAGGCAGCTATATCAGAAATGAAAAAAAAACATTCTTTTACTTTTTATATTTGTACGGGGTTTACTGTATGGGAGAGTTTAGTGTTAGAATGTACACATGTGAGCAGACTTGCTCATGTAACTAGATATTTCCTGTGTTTCAAACTTGCAGGGGCATGGATTTTTGGACTGATCGGCAGTCCGACATGCCCCCTACACTCGTCCATGCTCCATGTTAGTTTTAGAGTTGAGGCAGCACACCCTCATTAATATGCATGGGCATGGTGCGCTGCCATCTTACTCTTAGACTGGCTCTTCCATGTAAGACTAATTTAGTCTTACACGGAAGATTAGTGAATCCTGGGGAGTATCTTTTTGTGTTTTTTTTTCTATATATAGGCCTGAATATGGAATGTTTCATATCACAGTTACTGTCATTTTGCAATCAATTTCACTACTCCTTTTTTGGTCACACTCAGACATCCTTATATAATAGAAAGAGCGATAGGAATAAATAATTAGTCATTATTTAGTATCACCTTAAATACTTCTACATTTATTTATGCCTTTATCTTTAATTTCCTTAAATGTTAATGGTGTTAATAATCCAAGGAAAAGATCAAACCTGTTGAGGTATTCAAATGTCAATAAACTTCAAGTCACTTTTCTGCAGGAAACTCAATTTAATTCCACTGAAAAAAATGTTTTTAACCCTAATAATTACTCAGTATTAGCTCACTTTTCATATAAATCTAAAAGGAGGGGAGTTATTATTCTCTGGAAGGAAAATATTATACATCCACAAATTTTATATAAACATGAAGATCCTGAAGGGCTATTAGTCATTATCATTTTTAAACTAAACTATAGAATTTGGAAAATTAGTTAATTTATATTGGTTTTCAGTGCTAGGAGTGCAAACCACAAAACGTCATCTTGATTTTATAACTAATGTTTATAAAGGAAACCTTATATTTGGGGGAGACTTCAGCTGCATCTTAGACAAGCTTGATACTAAAAGTAATCACTCATTCAGGCCTAGATCCACAGCAAAATTTTTCAAGAAATGGATTGACTCCCTCAACTTACATGATACTTTCATCTCAAAACCTAATTAATCACTAAGTTTTTCTTGCATTGATCATAGTTTCAAAACTCAAACTAAGATAGACAGAGTTTTAGTTTCTAATGACCTAAAATTAAAATTCTCATTTTTTTCTATATTATCTTGTCCTATATCTGACCATGATTGCCTCATACTGGAAATACAGTTAGATTTTACTAAGCTAGCCTCTATAACTAGAACACTAGCTTATTTCACTAAAATTAAATATTTTAAACCTTGGCTTTTAATAGAGCTAAATCGCTTTCTAGAAGTAAATAATAATTCTGCTACTAATGCAGTAATGGTTTGGGATGCTTTAAAGGCTTATATAACGTTTGCAATCACAAATATCCAAATCAACAAACTTATCATCAAACATTAAAAAGAAATAGTTGAATGAAATAAAAAAAATACTCAGACTTTCTAACACACATAACAAATTTAGCATTAGAAAGGATGAAATTAAATTCTTATGCTCTCACCTCAAAACACATGCATAAGCTATCAGTAAGAGCTAACCTTCATTATAAATCAAATAATATTATAAAAATATTACATAAACATTTGCAAGAAGTACTGAACCAAGTGTATAGTTTTTAAATAATATTATGGCATACCCTGGTATTTAGTAGGTTGGAAGAATAATTAAGTAAATAATGCCTTGGATTTGTGCAAAAACTACTTCAACATGTGACAGCAGAGAGACCTTTACTTTACTCATATGTGTCCATTAGTAAGTACTAGGCCTCAGGGGTTAAAGATTCACATGGTCCTACCTCTGAATTATAGTAATGCCGACGACATGGCCTTATTTTTACACCATACCTTTCTACTCGAAAATCTTTAAACATCAAAGTTAGACTGTACTGATACACATTCCAGTTTCTGACTTTGCAACCTTTGCCAAAATCAAACAACTGGCAGGAAGCAGAACAAGGAGAGTAACAAGATCATCATATCCTTCTTTGTGCCATAGCAGTAACAGGCTGTACTTGTTTGTGACATAACCGAACATGAGCCCCCTCCCCCCAAGAACAGTATTGCCTTGCTTGTGCCATAATAGTAACTCTGCAATGATTCCCCAAAATGAACAGTATATGACTGTGTGTGCCATCCATCCTGGCCTTCACTGGCTGGCAAATGCATATCGTATAACTCCCCAGTTAATATTTGTAAACATTTTAAGGCCAAGGATATTGACTGCCTTAAACAATTGAATGTCTCACAGTACTGCTCAGATAACTGCTGAAGTACCAAGAAACACGGACAAGTAAGACAAAACTGTACATTTGAAAACAGAATCCTAACAGGTTGTGTGAACATTAAGTGCACTATGTCCAAATATAATGAAGAGGATAAAAAGTATAAGTCACACCTGAAGCTCTCATAGCAGTGTACATTATGATGCATTTGTTTGTGTGAGCAATGACTTCAGTTATTTGTGGCAAAGCTGTTTGTGTGGCAAAGAGGGCTAAGGCATCCATCCTGTTTTCTAAATCTGCAGTAGTGTTACAGTTCAAATCATGAACTATGTAGAAATATTTGATGTGTAGTATCATTTCGTAGTGTGTATGTCATACCTTGTTTTTGCTCAGTTCATGTATGTCCCCCTTTCCATCTTTCCATTTATTTTTTTAATTTTTATACTACTATTTTTGCTATGTGCTCGATGGTGCGAAAAAAATGACTGCAGGTTTGGCTGTGCTTATGTGACTTGTACAAAGTGCAGCATTGCTAATACTGGATCACTTAGGAAATAGACAAGCAGACATAGAAACTGAATACATTCAATAAATTATTTTGGCCATCACGGAAATCAGGTGTGGAGTAACTGTCACACAGCAATGCGGCTCATATTTACGCACAGCTTACATATGCTCAAACAGGCGTATCTCACATGCATGTACTCTTACTTAACCATAGCACAAATCTGTTGACCAATGTATACCTTTCAATTGTTTACATATTTGTAAAATGTCATGCTGTTGGCATCAAATTTTTACCCTGCTCCTCATAAAAAGTGTGTTTTCTAGCAAATAATTTAAAATACTTGACTAATGAAGCCAGAAGACAATGGCAGACATTTGAATTTCAAAACTCCTACTCTTCAGATACAGTAGTTAGATAGCGGCCACAATCAGCTGCAAGCAGTAGTCAGAGAAGGCACTAATGTCAACAGAGACCTGGCTGAAGACCTCAAAGTTGACTTGAGAGAAAGCACAATAGTTTAAGTAATTACTCATTGCTCTAACACCCCAAAAAGAGGAGGAAATAGGTGGAGTTGAACAAGAATTGCAGTGCCTAAAAGCACCATTTGTTAGCACTAAAGAAAAGATATGTGGCCAAGCCAGTTATAGAAATAAGGTACATAAGGCAAGCTGGTGTTGGAATGTAGAAGTTGGAATGCAGAAAGAAGTGGGAAATAAAAAAGACTGACCAGGCTAGGAAGGACTACTGGTTGGCTAACAAAGAAGCTAAGAAAGAAGTTGCAATAGCAAAGAATAGGGCATTGGAGTCACTCTACCAACTTCTGGAAAGTGACTCAGTAAGTGGAATAAAGAAACTATATCAGGTTGCAAGGTAAAGACAGAAAGATAAAGAACATAGTCAGACACCCTTCATAAGGGATGCCTGCAACAACCCACTCACCAGTTCATACAACTCAAAGGCAGATGGAAGGAATATTTCCAGCAGCTTTTGAATGAAGAAAACCTCACAGAACCTGCACTGCCCCAGAAACAGCCTACAATGAGAGAAGAAGAAGTAAGAACAGCACTAAGGAAAATGAAGTCAGGGAAAGCAGTAGGCTCAGATAACGTCACAGCCAGATAAGACAAAAAATGCTTGGTGAGATAGGGAGAAATGGCTCCTGAGAGTATTAATAGCAGTGTGGAGAGAAAGGTGTATCCCAGATGACTGGAGAATATGCCAGTGTACAAGAACAAAGAGGACATCCATAACTGTAAGCAGTACAGAGGCATCAGACTCCTCTCAGATTGCATAAAACTTCTGGAGAGGTTGATGATAAACAGATAGACAGAGTAGTAGAATGTAAGATGGGAGATGAGCAGTTCAGATTCAGGTCAGGGTACAGCACAAATGATCCGATGTTTGCAGTGAGACAGATACTTGAGAAGAAGTTAGAAATGAGGAGAGTGTCCAACTGGGGATTCCTAGACTTGGAAGAAGCATATGACAAGGTCTCAAGAAAGCTGATATGGGCAATACTGCAGTGGTTTGAAGTCCCAGAAACATTGTTAGAACTAGTGCAGGCTATGTACAAGGACCCAATGACTTAAGTACAAACAATGCTCGGCCTCACAGAGGGGTTCCCAGTCGGAGTGGGTGTACACAAGGGTTCATCTCTGAGCCCAGTGCTGTTCATACTTGTGATGGACTACATTAGCAAACAGGTTGGAGAGGACAGATCAACAAAGTTGCTGTATGCAGATGATGTGTCATTACAGGTAAACACTGAGCTAGAACTTCAGCAAAGGATAGGAGAATGGAATGCAAAACTGAAGACACATGGGAGGAAACTAAGCATAAATAAGATGGTGGTAATGGCAGTAAACTGGGGAAATCAGAAGAAGCTGACAATAGAGATAGAAGAGAAGATAGTGGAAGAGGTAAACAGCTTCAAGTGTCTTTGAGGGGTGGTTGAGGATAAGGGAAGTCTGAATGAAGAGGTCACTGCTAGAATCAGAGGGGCTGCAGCCAACTGGCATAGAGTGTTAGGTGTAGTCTATGACAGAAGAATGCCAAAGAAGCTGAAAAGTAAGGTGTACAAGACGGTGGTGCAACCAGTTCTACTGTATGGTACAGAACCTGGGCAGTAAAGGTAGAACAGTTGAAGAAGCTAGAGGTAATGGAAATGAAGTGCCTGAGAAGTATGGTAGGATGCACACTGTGGGACAGACAAAATAATTAGGACATAAGAGCAGAGGCCATAGTAGCTCCAATTGTAGAAAAGATCAAAGAGAACAGATAACAGTGATTTGGACACATGCAGAAAAGCAGAAGACAATCTGGTGAGGAAGATTTGGGGCAGACAGGAAGAAGGTAAGAGAAAGTGAGGATGCCCAGCAAAGAGGTGGATGGGCTGTGTGAAAGAAGATCTGCGACAGTCAGGATTGAGTGTTGAAGAATGCAGGAGCATGGCACTGAATCGAGAGAGCTGGCAACAGTTAACATGCTACCTCGACCCCATGTAGAAAAAAATGGGAAAAACGGGGCTGATGATGAAGATGATGATATCCTTCAGACAATTCACATTAATGCAAAACGTTATTCCATCAACTGTATAAGTCTGCAAGAGCAGTATGTCAAAAGTGTCCCTATGTTTGGTCCTTTTTCAACCCAATATATATGGCTTTCTCCAGATTCCTTATTATTAAAGGTTAAGAGATATCGTCCAATGTACAATGGAAATGTATATGATATTGTCTGATTTCGGTCAATGTGTTGGCCACACACCCACAAGCATTATGACCCTGTGGTGTCAGTTTATTTTTTCCACACGTATATCAACCATACTACAAAGTGTAATTTATAACGTTGTTTGCTCCCTCATGGATAGTGCCTGTTGGTGGTGCTCACAGCCTTGCTGTGCTAAACCCAGACATCCAGATATGCTCAATAAGGACACTTGTGCTGTTATACAGCTAGGCTTCTAAGCAGCCTAGTGCTATTAGACTATTAGTCTCATATGATGCTATGACCCTATGTGCCTATGCAGGCTTCCCAAGCTGTTATTCCTCACATGGCCTGCTGATGTTATCTACTATAAGTTCACCTGCACTAGTGTATAAGTCAGCCTTGTTCCATGGTGTGTGCATTAAGTACTGTGATCCATAATCTATGCACTTAGATAGGTAGGGGTTCTGTTGTCACTTCAGTTGACTGCATATTCAGCAGAATAGTAGTGCTATCCTGCAATTACTTCTCCAATGGTATGGCTTTCCATTTCATGGATAGCTGGCTGCTCATTCCTATATAGTCATTCCATACATGTTTCCCAAGCTGTTGTCTCCCACAAAGCCTGCTGATGTCATTTACTATAAGTACACCTGCACTCTTGTGCAAGCTAGGCTTGTTCCATGGCATGTGCATTAAGCACTGTGTTCCATAGTCTGTGTACTAAGATAAGCGGGGGTTTTCTTCTTACTGTAGTCAACTGTGAGTGAGCTGTAACTTGATATTACAGAGGGTAATATACACTAGTAGGTGGGGAACTGTTATATTCTCCTCTACAGACACTGCTGATCTCAACTATAACGTATTGCCTGACACACTCCAAGTCAACCCTGTGCTGTGGTGCTTGGGTAAAGTACTGTGTTTATAGTCTGTGTACTTAGGTAGAGGTTCTATTCTCAATGCAGTCAACTGTGTATGTGTGTGTGTGTGTGTGTGTGTGTGTGTGTGTGTGTGTGTGTGTGTGTGTGTGTGTGTGTGTGTGAGTGAGCTGTAACTTGATATTACAGAAAACATTTTACAACAGCATTTAGGACACTGTTATATTCTCCTCAGCAGACACTGCTGATGTCATCAGCTATACAGTGTTATCTGACACACTCAAAGTCAGCCTTACACTGTTATATTATCCTCAACAGACACTGCTGATGTCATCAGCTATAAAGTGTTATCTGACACACTCAAAGTCAGCCTTTATGATGTGGCACTTGCATAAAGTAATGAGTTTTGTACTTTGTATACTTAGGTGGGGTTCTATGCTCACTGCAGTCAACTGTGCATGTGCATGTGAATAAGCTGTAACGTGATATTACAGACAGCATTTTATACTAGCAGGTGGGACACATATCTCATCCTCAACAGTCACTGTTAATTAAATCTGCTATAATCAGACACAATGCAAGTCAGACTTGTGCCATGGCACTTGGGTTTTGTTCAGTGATCTGTAGCCTGTGTACTTAGATAGTAGGGGGTTCTATTTTCACTGCAGTCAATTCTGTGTCTGTGTGTGAGTTAGTCAGCTGTAACCTGATATTACATACATCATTTGACACTAGCAGGTTGGACACTGTTATTCCCATACACTCAGCACACAATGATGATGTCATTAGCTATATCAGAGTACTACATATGCATGTAACTCACTAGGGCATGATCAGACAGTGGCATAGATATCAGGCAGACATCACATCATGCAATACAAGACAGATTAAAGGGGCATGTGTTTTAATCTGTTCAAATATATCATGGCATGGTTTGTAGGCTCTGTGTTAGCTTGATGAGAAAGCCCTGTGGGTTGTCCTGTAGATACATGTTTCTGGTGAGTTACATACAACACAGTGCATTATACTGTACTGTTTTGATGAGATTATACTACAGTGCTGTCATGCAGTCCAGAGATCTGAATGTGATGGCCTGACTTATGATATAAGTTTATACTGGATAACCATTAAAGAGGACAGAAAGTAATGAGACACATTGCAGTTGCTGACTTCACAACCTTTACAAGAGAATACATTATAAAGTAGTGAAATGATGAAACTATCCATTGTACAACTTGGCAAGGCAAATATAATTCACAGGCACAATTAACTTATAAACTACACAGATGTCAATATACTAGGCAAAAATGTAGCTAAGCACCCTGTGCCTCAGACACAAAGCTTTAGTGTTCCTGAATCCAAAAGAGAGAAATCAGGGATATGGCACAGTTATCACTTCTACGGGGTGTTGTGTGAGTGTGGGGCAGGAGGCCTAGGCTGACAACAAATGTTGCAGAGTGTGTGTGTGTGTGTGTGTGTGTGTGTGTGTGTGTGTGTGTGTGTGTGTGTGTGTATGTGTGTGTGAGTGTAAGAACAGGGAAGCAGTTAGGCTGAACGATGTAACTGTTGTGTGTGTGTCTTTAGGGTCCTTCATGTGAAAGTGGTGTGTGACAGTGCTCATGAACACAGCCAAGCTCAATGCTAGCTGTACTTCTTGCTATGTTGGACAGGTGTGAACTGTGCATGGTAGAGTTTTCAGTTAATCTTTGCTGTTTCTGACCATGAGACCTGGCTCTGCCAAGAGATGCAGTGGCACCTCTCCATCCAAGGTCAGATGCAGTGCTACCACCTAAATGTGACAGTTGTCTGCTGGATGTGCTCTCTTTACAGGAGTGCCCAGAGCCATGACCCCATGCCCTGACAGCACATTCCCTGAAGGGAAGTATTGCAATTATGGGAGTGTGATAGAGCATGGCCATGTTGTCTAGCAGGAGATGGTGTGGCTGACCTATGCCTACGTGGATGACATGCCCCTCCCAGAGGACGTGTCATCAGAAACACTGCATGGCCCATGGTATAAACCCCTCATTCCATCACAGGCACTCCATGTTCCAATGTGTCATTCAACAGATCCATTGAATTGCCTACATGATGGAGGCAGTCACGGATGTCAGACTGTGGCACATCTAGAACCCTGAACATTTGTCTGGAGTGTCTTTCAGAATGTGCCTGTGACTCCATGATGGCCTTAAACATCCACTGAGTGACTTGGGAAGAGACACCTGCACCAGATGGAGGATGGACTACAGGCCTCCTCCAAGCATCCCTGTCAACCCTCTTGAGTGACACTTCACCAACACTTTGGTTACTGACAGATTCAAATGGCACTAAAGCCATAGTAGCCACAGTCCCCTGATCAATGTCCTCATCCTCAACCTGTCCAATATCTCTGGCCTCAGTGGGCTGGGTAGGTGTAGGACTACTGGCTGTGTCTGGAAAAAATGAAGGGGGTCACTAGATGTCAACCACTGTACCAGATTCAACCTCTGCACCCCCCAGCTGGAACTCAGTTTGGCCACCATCATCATCAGTGTCTGTTGAGACACTGACATCAGGTGTCAGAGTGAACATGCTTCCACTGTCATGCTCATCTGTGATAAAAAGGGAGAAACACAGGAATACATTAATGCCTGCACTACTATGCTGCAATAAATGCTAAAAAAGTACACAGCTGTCACTGATACAGGCAGTACAGCAATAGATGCAACAGGCCTGAGAGGACACATTATGAGATATCTTGAAATGTATCTATAGTACTGACATAGATGTATTAGTCTTAACATCTGCAGAAGGTCTGTAGCTCTGTATTCCTGACAGTCCTGAAATAAGTAAAGCAAGAGGTAGTGGCAACTGCATCACATTTAACAGTTAAGGGCTAATATAGTTACAAATCTATGTCTGCAGTACCTTAAATGTCAATACAAATGTGGCTGACAACTTCAAATTAACCTTCTAACTGTAGCAGTTCTAAATCCACCCACCCAACAAACAACTGGCACAGACGTATACAATATTGAAGTTAGTGCACTATGCTAGAGTATTCTAATTATCATCTAATGAAACATACTTGGAAGCTCCTCTTTGGATGCAGAAATTGCACCCATATCAAGAACATAATGTGCCATAGATTGCTAGAAGCTGTCCTGGGTGGCAAGGTTCACAAGGAATTCCTCAGTAGCAGTGAGAGGGGTTTCTGCAGCAGGGCCTCCACCTGTGACTTCATGATTGTGTGCCACTGCAGGTGCACACCTAAGTACAGCGGTTACTATGTCTGCTGCTCTGTGCTGCACCTTCTCATATCTGTAATTGTGTCACCCAACGGTGTTAATGTTGACCATCAATTCATCCCAGAGGGCTGTACAGTCAGCCATATTGGCCCCACCCTGGACAGCAGCACAGCAGCATGTTGCCTTAAGGCATAAATTATCAGAGTATTCTCTGCATCTGTAAATGGTGGCCTTTGATGAGCAGACATATTGTGTTACAACACAAAAGAATGATAATACATGAGGATCACATAAATACAACTTAACTATTTACCAATAAAGCAGTAAAGGAAAGCTGTCGGTATTCCCCTCGGATAAGCATGAAAGAGTCTGCATGTTTCTTAAAATAACAAGATGGAAGATACAAAACAGGGAGACTAACAAGAGAAACATATCCTTGTTTGTGTCATAGCAGTAAGTATAATATGCTCACTCACCCAAAATAAGAGCGCAGTCTAGTGATTGCCCTAGCACTAATTCATCTTTGCCCTCCCCCCCCAAACAAAAATGACAGGCTAAAGACTCATTGTGCTAACAAAACATCTTTGAGATGCTAAAAGTGCTATCAAAGAACCTGTCCATGTCACATGTATACATATTTATAACAAAGCTTTCCCATTTCAGGCATTCTCAGTGCTGTGCACCTATGAAATGGCTTGACAACAAATGCCATGCCATCATTATACTTTTAAGTAATGCATACAGATTAAAGCGTGAAATCCATTACTTCACGTTTATTCTTAACTGTAGTCCAGCATATACATTATGTAGGTAACAAAATGGGAGCATACCTGCTGGAGTGCAGTACTTCTCTGCAGAGAAATACTGTGAAGAACTATGGTTGTAGTGATTTGAACAATGTACTAACTCTCCTCAACATCAGTTTGGCTAGCTACACATTTGCCTTTTTATAATGGAGTACATTATTAATGGATTGCATCTGCTCTTATCTGTGCTCCAGAGATGCTAATTACTGCATAAGCAAGTGAATTGCATGCTAATCAATAGATCTTGTGAAGCTATTTGACAAGATATAAAGCATCCATCCAGACTTCATGCTGGTTTTTCTTATGGATTTCACAAAGTATGGAGTACAGACACATCATTTATAAGGTAAGTCCTGAACATGTACTGTAATGCATAATACTATTATGGAATGTACTTATATTTCCTCATGTGGTACAGTAAGTAGGGAAAACGTGGGAGGATATGTACAGAAAGTCAAGTAATATGTGACAGTGGAGTTATTTCACTTGTATGTGTCCATTAGAAAGTAGTAGTCTTCAGTCAGGCAAGATTCACAAATTCATAACTCTCCAAAGTACTGGTGATCAATGCATGGTCTCAGTTTAGCATGTTTATAATAGAATATATTTACATAGAGAAATTGTGATATAACATGTCCTCAGCATGGCCCACCTTCTCATAAGAATAGTGCAACCTTGCATGTGCTATAACAGGAATTCACCTTTGCACCCACCACCAAAAGAGCAGTGTATGGTTGTTTGTGTCATCCAACCTGGCCTTCTTTGCTGACAACTACACATCATACTATTCCCAGTTAATACACATGCACACTGTAAGGTAAATTAGGTAGATTAGCTTTGACACTGTATATCTCTGAACACTGGTCAGATAATTACTTAATGGCCAAACAACACAGATTGGTATAATTTCAAGCAATAGTCCTAACAGGTTGTGTGATTACTAAGTGCAGTACATCCAAATCTTTTTCATATAATACATGTACAAAGAACAGCTGATGGATTTATATCAGTTAAAATACATTGTGAAAGAGTGTTGTGTGATGGATAACTTAAAGTTGTTTGCTGCCAAGCTGTTTGTGTGGCCAACAGGGATAAGGAACCCATCCTGTTTTTGAAGGTGCATTGGAATGAGATTAGAAATCCAGGTCTCTGCAGACATACCTCCTGTGTAGTTACAAACTGTATTTCACCCCTTTTTTATTTCACCTTCTATCTTACTTTAGTGAGTTTTGGGGGCTGAATTGTGGAGGTGCATTATTTGCACAATGTGCTATTAAGCACAAACAGATGTGGCTATGCTAATCAGCGTGTAGAGCAGCATTGTGCAAAATGGATGGCTGTACCACCCAGGTAGCAGACAGGACTCAGACAGCCAAAAATAAAAACCAGATGCCTTCTGGTAATGTAACTGTGCATCACACAAACCCACTAAGGGTTGTTGCACTGCAGTTAACAGTGAGAACTTAGCAATGAATATTAACTTAGGGGATGCTATGTAACTTACTCTGTGGTAGCAGGTATTACGTCTAGGTCTGAAGTCTAGATGGCCTTTTGTTTGAGTGCAAGATGTGCAGTCTTTGTTTTATTGTTGTGACATTGCAGTATTTAGCATTGAACTGGCACAAACAGAAAATATTTCCCAACTTTCATGTGGCAATAGCTAACAGTGCAAGGCTAGCATCCATATGGTCCAGGGTTTGAATACAACATGTGTCATTCAATTTTAATGTTGCATCAATTCACATTATAGTCACTCTCACTTATAGCAGGTGACACAGTGTAGCTTATTTAATATTTATATGGCTTAGGACTGACACAGTAATATTGTGTCAGTTATGCAATTATTTATTAATCTATGTATTGTCTAGTTAATAGCAAAAGTATGAGTGTGGGTATAATGTGTACTATATTCAGGCAAATATATTCCTGCTAAGTGACTTGGCATGCCCTTCCCATTGCTTCAACACAGTAATAGTATTGTCTGTATCTCAAATAACATAGAAATTACATTAGTTACCAAACTTTGGCATCACTTACCATCAAGCAAGCAAATTGCACCCTTTGCACCCTGTTTGCACAACGGTAAGTGATGAACAGCTTTTTCAAATGTTGCCAAATCAGAAAGTGCACCCTCTGAGTAAACGTGATACATGCAATTGGTGGAAAAATATCTTTTTATATCTGACTTGCTCTGTGACAGAGCTAGAAGGTGTTTCTGGTGAGGATTTGAGATTTATGACTCAAAGGTGGTGTTTCCAGGAGTCCAGTGTTTTTGCACTCTTGGTGAATGACCATGGGCTCCAACTCCTGCAGAGATACTATCATGGCTCACAATGAAGGACAGAGGCATGGAATAGTCTGGCCCAGGCTCAGACCAGTGCTAATGGTATCCCACACACTGGTGAACAGTGTAGGAACCACTACCAAGAGCTCAGGATGAGGAGGAGAAGGGATACCCTCAACCTTTGGATAGAGGTATGTCGAACTGGTGGCACCCCACAGATGTGTAAGTATGACATTCAGACATTACTTGTAATAGTTTAAAGTTGCATATAGTCAGGCTTGGTATTCATAATGGTATTCTGTTCTGTTATGTTTTTTCCACAGCTAAGGCCGATCATGATCTGATTGTAAGAGCCTATGAAATTTGATTGCAAAGATAGGAGCAGCATGTGGTATGTATGCATCACAACACTACTGTTATTGTAGAATTGAAAGCTAAGTACTGCTTTGTAATACTTCTCAACTGTATGTTTTTTCAGAATTTCAAACTGTTGCCTCATAATTTTGGTTTGCATCTCATAAATTGTGTTTATTTGGCAAATCTTAGCCAAAGCACTGAGGACAGCCATCAGAAAATTACATTTGTGTTTCATACTTCATACCTTTCAGAACATCTGTGTTAATGCAAAGCTTGTTATTGTATCACTATTCTAGGTTTGTAGAAGAATATATAAAATGTGTAGCTATTTTTACACATTTGTACCCCCAGTAGTTATTGCGTGGTCCACATTTGTGGCTGTAAGAGGCTGTGAGGTATGGGCTTAGTTGGTATGTAATGCAGTAATAACTTTCACCTGTACAGATTTCCACAGATTGTCCAGTCTATGTATAGGTACAGATATACTTGTGGGTTTCAATCACATAATTGTATAAGGGTTGAGGACTGACATCACTAACTAATGTCAGACATGAAAGATTCAGACCCCAGACCCATCAGAAAAATCATGCAAGTGGAAAACCTGTTACTGCATCAGATTAATAAGTTTGCAATAGCAATTAGGTTGAGTCATCCCTATTTTTTGGACTTTGGCCCCCTATTCCATACAACTTTGTCTACATTTATTGCTGTAAGAGTTTGAGGCCTATTAATACAGTACTATAAAATAGAACACACATCTCACAACTGTAAAACATGGCATACGAATGCTTTATAAAAATAAATGGGGATTGCACACTAAGGCTTTGGAAAACATTAATGTCTATTGTGCAATGATGCTTCATGCACAGTTAATGCTGAAAATATGACATTGGTGATATAAGGAGCAAGCACTGGAGAGTATAAAGTGTAAATAGGACCACAACATGTGGCAGTTAATATTGATTGTATAAAATACACTTGCTAAAGAACGGAATTTGTGTCTGGATGGGTTAATGCATTGTTGGAGGCAGATGGTACTGGGTTTGAAATGGGGTGTAGCCATGAATTTTAGAATTGTGTTTGCTAATTTTACATACATTTACTGATACTATTGCCTTTAATCGTTGTTTAGCAATGGTGCACATTGTGCATTGATTCTTTAAAGAAAATAAACGAAGAAGATAGAAAATGGTGAAATGAGGAGTAAACATGTGGAAAAACAAATTAAAAGGAGGGCAGGAATGTGCAGGTGTATCCACCATGTGGTGCACAGTCCTACATACCATACCTGGCAACTCATTCTGGATGATAAATAACCCTTCCACTACTGTTTGCAGAGGGGACCGCAGGCCTATCCACTGAGGCAGAACTACCTGAGGGCCCAGGTAGTGCAGGGGGAGCAGAGGGGTTGCTGCCAGGCCATAGCCCAGAAATGCTGGGCCTCTGTGCTATAACCAGTGGAGTGAAAGTAGGAGGATCATGGGGGGACCTGTCTATCCTACTGTGCTGTAATAATAAAAGAAAAATGATAAAATAATAAAAAAATAAATAAATGAAAATAAAAAATAGGCACATAAAAATAAATAGTTGAACAAAGAAAAACAAAAATGAAACAAGTTAATAACAAAAATAAAAAAAAAGATATAACAGCAAATACAAACAAAATCAAATAATAAATTAAAATAAGGAAATACAAAATTATACATAAAAAAATGTAAAAAATTAAACAATAAAAAAGATGAAAAGGGTGGGGTGAGAGAAAAAAAAAGGAAAACATTACTAACTTCATAGTTAATATTCAAAAGCTTTCGACAATTATTTCACTCTATATGGTTACATTTTACTTTTAACACTACCAGCTCCTAAGAAATTTCTTTATTACTTTGAAGACTACTCAGTCACCAACAGATGGGCACTGTGGTACTTAGATTGTAGCCAGCAATCATTCATGTGTACATATATTGCACATATGCATGCTTACACTTGACAGCAGGCCAGTCATGCCAGACATATTGAGGTCTAAAAGTAACTTGCTATAATGATGATTAGCTAACAGTATTGTGTATACAGTACTGAAAACATAACACTATTGTACACACTATTGTATATTTGGGAAGTGGGATCTTTGAACCCACAGCTGCTGACTACTGTAACAATGTACTTTTCTTATGAACTACAGACTACTGCATGCATACTGTCCTTTTACACTTTACAAATGCCAGTTCACTGTTATTTGAGAATGTGAAATGGTTGCTTTGTGCTACAGAGTTTGCCATGCATACTTTTTTTTTACAGTTGAGATATGCATGCTCAATTACATACAACTGTCTGAAATAACAAGTAAATCATCTTTAACAGTTAAAGCTACAATAAGAGTACTTTTTTATATGCATACATACCACATGCTTCCTTGCCAGGCACAGTCCATGAGATCTGACATTTGAGGCCCTTTCTTCAGCAACTTTGGAAAAGAAAAACAAAACGGAATGCCATTATGAATACCAGACTTGACTATATTCAGCTGTAACTTTTAGTATTGCTCAATGCAGTTTATGCTTACAAATCTGTTGAGTGTTCCCCGCTCTACATTCCCTAATCAAGGGTATCCCTCTTCCTTCTACATAGGTCATCATAATGATGATGAGACTGCTCACCAGTGCATGGGGAACCTATTGCACTGGTCAATGCCTGAGCCAAGCCAGTCTAGGCCTCAGACTTATGCTGAGAACTTGAGTAGTTCCACTGCAATAGGTATGGGCCATGCTCCTTAACTAGGAACTCAACAAAGACTTTGGATTCCTGCACACTTCAACACTGAGCACGAAAACGTACACCCTCTCCAACACCATCCATGTCTTCTAAAGATCCATCTTAATGTCTAATGAGCATTTCCCACCAATTCCACTTTAAATATATGTTTTTCTACCAATTGTATGCATTGCACTTCTGAGAGTGTGCTCTGTCTGCTTTTTGCTACATTTGAAAATGCTGCGTACTGCTTACCATCGCACAAACATGGTAAGCCCGGGTGCATGATGGTAAGTGGTGCACAACAATGGGCAATAAAAAAAACAAAAAAACAAAAGAAATGCAGTTCCAATTATATTTGCTATATATCTGCTTATGTAGCTCTGTTATTAAAATGGGATTGCAAAAATATACTTGCATAAACATAATACACATTATACCCACAGTCATACTTTTCATAATTATATGCTCCATACCATATAAATGATTAGGTAAAAATAAATGACACAATATTAATGTCTCAGCCCTCATACATGTAAATATTAATATCAGCTACCAGGTGTTATGAGTGAGAGTAAATATGATGTAATGTAGAACAACATTAAAAGTGCATGACATATGTAGTTTTAAAACTCAGACCCAATGTATACAGTAGTCCTAAACTTACAGCTCTTGCCACAGTAATGTTGAGAACACACTTGTCTATGTTGCACTTCATTTGTATAATCTGCAATGTCAACACAGTAAAAAAAAAAAAAAAGTTTACTCCCCCTGTACTAGAACCCAGAACCATTTGCACTCCAAACCTAGACATGCCACCTATTGCCACAGGATTAGTTACATGATATTAGTATTCATTGTTAACTTTACAGTGTTAGCGCAGTGCAGCCTCTTTTACCAGGTTTGTGCAATGCCCAGTGGCATTAATTGAATGCAACTGGTTTCTATTTTAGGCTGTCTGGGTCATGTGGGTGGTCCAGACACACAAACAAGCTAAGCATTGTGCAAACATGTGCAAAAACAAAAAATGAGAAATGAAAAACAATAAAATATATGAAATTAATAAATGCAGAATGACATATCTATGGCAAGGTCCATTGTACAATTTTTCCTTATTTAAATGTGTTTGGGACCATGCCAGATTTCAAACAAGAAAAAGCAATTGCCGTCATACCTCTCAACTGTACAGATTTTTGCATTATGTTCAGATTTGTGCTTCATATTTTTGGTCTGTTTCTCATAATATTTCAATCACTGGAGATTGACTTCAGAAATTAATGACAGACATTCGAGATTCAGATTTCATATCCTTCGGAACATTCATGCTATTGCAAAAATTGTTATTCTATCAATGTTTTAAAGTTATAAGGGCAGTATTTAAGGATTGTCACTATTTTTGGCATTTATTGGCATTTACTTCTCAGATGTTAAAGAAAACATGGGAGGGTTGTGGCTGACAAACTTCGCAGATGACTGCAAACTAGGCACCATAGTCGATACACCAGCAGACACATACATCCTACAAAAAGGCCTCACAGAAACAGACAACTGATGCCAGAGTCATGGCCTTAAACTAAATGCCAAAAAATGTATAGTCATCCTCTTTGGGAAAAACAAAGTACCCACAAATTATCACATAGACAGCAACCCACTGAGTATGGAAAAAGTAATCAGATATCTAGGAACCCAAGTCGACAGCGACCTCTCATTTGACACCCACGTTGCCAAAGTGGTTAGAAAAACATTCTACCTTGCAGACCTTATCATGAAGGGATTCACATTCAGATCCAAGGATGTCATTGTACCCCTATACTCCTCCCTCATCAGACCCATGATTGAGTACAATGCCCCATTTGGTATGTACCTCACCTGGCATTTGTAACAGCTGGAGAGACCATAAAAGTACCTCACCAAGAGGATCAAGGGTCTCCAACATATGTCTTATTCTGCCAGACTAAAGAAACTCCAGCTCTATTCAGTAGCATACCTCCTGCTCAGAGGTGATCTCTGCCTGACGTACAAGGCCATGTCCAATCAGGAACTGATGGACATGCTCCACCTCAAAAAATCCAAATCCATCAGGACCACGAGAGCTAAAGACTTAAACCTCGGCACAAGTATGAATAGGACATGCTGGAGGGATAGATTCATAACCCAGAGGCTTCCCATGCTCTGGAACAAGATCCCAGTTCATGTTAGGCAGAGCCCCTCACTGACTCTCTTCAAGAGAAATCTTGATGAGTGGATGGGAGATCGTAAGTTTACCCCAGGGGTCACATCTGTGTCACTACTAGACAGGGACACAGTAAACTAATTCTATTATATAAGCGGACCTTCACTGTGTCACTACTAGACAGATGCACAGTATTCTAAATCTATTCTGTGCATTTTTGTACCGTTTCATGGGGTGGCGAAAGCCACATCACTATGGCTAGGCTTACAAATGCCCCAGGGCAGATAGCCTAGTACTAAACTATGAAACTATAAGAGGTTGTGAGGTCTGATTGCTGTGCTACAGATGGCAACCTCCCATGGAAATGATATCTGCATTCCTGAAGAAGTTTTGGGGCCATAATAACATTGCTGTGCACCACAAAGCTTTAAGAATGTCATGCTTTATTAATATGCATTGCATGGCACTGCCACAGGCACAACTTCGTGTACATGGAAACATGCTCTGCATGACCCTACATGGAGTTTCTTGAATCCTGCCCATAAATTATGTAGCAAATATAAGCAACTTAGTGGTAGTGATTCAGTTGTTCCCAGTATTGACTTATGGGCTACAAGAGGTTGAACAGGATATCCTTTGCGGCATGTACACATATAGCTAAACTCTTTACAATTGCAGCATTTTTCTTAAGCAGTATAATCGAGAAACAAGGCTATATACTTTAACTGGGAATATTTTAATTGTATCAGAGCAAAGAATTCTGCGACTAATGGTTTTGATGGCTTTTTGTGCAAATGTTTTTCAAAATTAGAATTGACAATTATAGGATATAGGAAGCATTTTGAAAATGATACATGTGAGTCTCATTTTATGCTTTAAATGGTGAAAGTACTGTTTTTGTGACCTGAGTTTGATTCTGTTATGAGTAATATGGTTCAGCAATAAGCTTTTTAAGTTCCAAAATTTAAGAGTGTGAATTTTATCACTTTTTAAGTTTTCTTGAACTGCTGTGGTCATAATTTGGCTTAGTACTGCCAAAGTTAAGATCCATACTTCTATGTCCTATTTAGACAGATATGCATATTTTGTGTTAGCTGTCTGAGGTGGTAATAGTGAAGAAGATATTTTGCTATCGGATCTACAAGCATTCTTTGCTTTCCTAAAAACTTGCTGTACTGTGTATGGGACATTCATAGCTTTAGCTGTAATGCTATTTACATTTCATTGCCATTAGAAAGATTAACAGCAAACATAGAGACTATAAATTATCATAGTCTACCTACATACAATGTGTTTAATCACTACATGTTTGACTTCTTTACCATATAATGGTCATAACTGTTTTTGTTTTTATTTCTTATATAATTATGTGATGCCTAACATATATTAAATATGACAATATAATTTCATGATGTAGGGAAATACCTTCCTAAGAGCTCATTCATCAATATAGTCGTATTTTATTGAATCTGTCTTATGCTAAGATTCCATGAAACCATTTGTAAACTAGTTAATAAACCATGTAAATATTTCTGGTGACTCTGGCTGCTCCATATAGCAATGCTAGTGGTGACACATAGATATGAGATGCAGGGTCCTCATTAACATGCAACTTTCCATCAGTCACTCATTATACAGACAAGGGTTAATCATCTGAGGGGACTGATTTCTCCTGTGGTAATGGGAGAAAACATTTTAATTGTTTCTGCAGGTATGAAAATTTGGAGCATTCAGTCAACCAACAACTTACTGATACAGAACCACAAGAATGTTGAAGTCCATGAACTCCTGAGAAGTGATGAAACCACTCTAGATCCAATGCACCAACAAATTAAAAGTGACACAAGAAGTTGACATAAAAAAACTCCTTTTAATGTCAGCATCCACAAATACAATGAAACAGTTTAGCGCTTTCACCCACTAAATGTGGGCTTCATCAGAACACCTGAAATAATCTCTACTACAGTTTTAAATACTTCATTTTGGCGCCAACAGAACACTAAAAATTTTCTTAAAGTGGCCAGCACACCAAATAAAGTAAAACTGATAAAAAGATAAAATGTACTATGTTGTTATCCCTATGTACATACTGTACATCATGGTACATAGATACACTAAAATAAAATAAAAAATGAAATAATGAAATAAGTACATAAAATGTAATACTTAAAAAATAAAATATAAAAAATGACACAAACATACATGGTCACTGAACGTCTTATGAATAAAACTTTTCATGTGTATACATAATTAGAATGCTCATATATCTTCAATGTATATGTGCTGATAACATGTCTTTCCTTACATTAAAAGGACAAACATTCCTATTCCCACTATTATAAATACTCTATGATATTAACAGTACCACTACATAAAAGAGGACAGATATAATACTAAATGTGACTCCACTAATACAATTGTTATTAATAAGTCACCCAATGCTCTATTATGTATGCCTTAACTGTTTTCTAACAAATAAAGGTTTAATAAAAATATGGTCATTGAGGCCCGGTGGTGTTGAGGCATCAGTTTGTTGGCGAATTGGTTCTAGAGTGGTTTCATCACTTCTCAGGAGTTCAAGGACTTTGGCTTTCTTGTAGTTGTGTATCAGGTATGAAAATTGTTAGTTCAAGTCCATCTCTGCCTTTTCTGGTCTTTCAAATACCACTGGCCAATACCTCCTTACCAAGTCAATATGAATTATATGAGGAGGTATATTCTCGCATATGTTTGGTGCAAATGCAATTTGTTTTCTTTTTCTTATCAATATTAGACATTTCTACACTGTCCTTTTAATGTTTCTTAATAGAAAATAGGAAGTTCCCCTTTGTATAGTTTTGTTTAACATATACAAGGCAGATAATGTGTTCTAATAAATATTTAAGCTAAGTCTTCTTTTTCATATATAAAATGATTTTAACAAGAAATGTGATATACACTCATCATAATTTTCTATCCTGTAGATTTTGAAGCTAATTTGTGTTGTTAAATCTTTTCTTACAGTATTGATAATATATAATCTAAAATGAGAAACATTTTTTTGTTATATACACTCATTAATTCAGAATTGTCAAAATATTCAAAGATTTTTTTGTGGTATTTTTAATTACTTTTTCCAATGATCATACTGTTCCAAATGTAGCAGAGATGTATTGGACTTACTCCTGTTGATGGGTGGGAATGTTTGGCTTGATTCGCTATTCAAACTAGTAGTGTTAGACTCCATAAGGGGAAAGAAGGGTAATAGAAGTTTATATTTAATCTTTTAGGAAATATTTTATCTTTTATTGGTGTCTACTATCATTACTAATAAGTATATAGTTAATAACCTCAAGCTTGTTGGATATATATATATATATATATATATATATATATATATATATATATATATATATATATATATTTTATAAATGAGCAGTTCAAAATTTTTGAGAGTGGTTCATTGTCAGTAACATACTTTTGGAATTATGATGGTATCATTTGGATATTTGTCTTGCCTTTTATGTGACATATTTAAAGTGCATTCTCATAAATATTAATGGATTAAATAATGGTTGCAAGAGGAGAAGTTTAAACAAGTTCCTAAAATTATTTAATTTCCTGATTTTCTTTTTACAGGGGACACGTCTGTTAAAAGACATAGACAGACTTAATACTAAATGTTACACTGTGTTATTTAGCTCTCAATATAACCAGGAAAAAAGAGGGATAATTATTTTGTGGAGAAACGTGATACATATGCCTAAAGTTCTAAGTAAATACAATGAAGACAAAGGAATAATTTGTTCAGTAAGCCTAGAAATCAAAAGAAAATTATATACCTTCATCAATGTGCACTGGATCCCTGGAATAGGAGTTAAAACTGTTAAGCACAAATTGAATCAGATTATTCAAATCTCTAAAGATAATATTATATTGCCAGGAAATTTTAATTGTATATTAAAGGGTAAAGAATTTAATACTACCAAAAAGTGAAGGATACCTGCCTTGGCAAAAGCACTAATAGAATAAATTTTCAGACACAGAATCACATATTTACCCATTTTTTCACATAGACATGGATCACAGTCAAGAATAGATTGTTGTTGTTGTGTCTTTCAGCTTTTCCCGGTTATGGTCGCCACAGCGGAACTCCGGTCTGCTAATGATTGGCAGTAGATTTTTACGTACCGAGTTGCCGGCTCTGATGCATAACCTTCAACAAAGGCACGCCCATTCACACATGTCTTCACACAGAAGACGCTCTAGCTGAGAATCGAACAGGACAATGTCTTACTGTGAGGTGACAACGCTACCACAGCACCACCACCACAGTACAGTCAAGAATAGGTACAGTATATATTTCAAATGATTGAACCACTAGACTAGCTAAGGTTAAAGTAGTCTCTTGTCTTCTTTCTGACCACAATGGCATAACTTTTGAATTTATGTTAAACTTAAACAACATTTCCATTAAAAGGATGGCTGCGTATATAACCAACTTGGAGGATTTTAAAGATGTATTTAACAAAGAAATTAAGACCTTTATTGAAGATATCTCAGAGATCTGTTTATGGGATGCCCTAAAGGCATATGTATATGGTAAAGTTATGAGCTGATATGCTCTAACAAAAAAACAGTGGGACAAGGAACTGCTAGATTTACAAAAAAAAAAAAAGTTAAAATTAGATGGCCAAAAAGGGAATAATAATTTGTCAAAATAAATTAATAATTTAAATTATAAATATTTAGAAATTCTAATTCATAAAACCATGCTTAACATAGAAAGGATCAAAATAAATAGTTATTCTATCAATGCAAAATCCATGCACAAGAACAAAAATGCTTATTAAATTTAATTATATCAAATAACTATATTGTCCTAATAGCAAAAAACTAAAAAATATGTAAAAAAGAATCCAGGCCACCATTTAAGGCTAAATGTTCTTTTATAACAACCACAGATGAGCGCTTTCATCTACTAACAAGACTTCTTCAGATAAATACACAAGTGCTACTCATTTTATATATATATATATATATATATATATATATATATATATATATATATATATACCTTTGTATAAATACATACTAATTAGTATTTAAAGAGACCACCTATATTTAAAAAATATTGCACATCACTATGTTCATTACTTAAAACAAAACATATACAAAACGTTATTCATGCTAAGTAACCAAATACATTATAACAAAATATGTTTTAACTACAATTCTCATAAAACCAGAATTTAATCAACATATGTATTATGAAGGTGTGTGTAGATTATAAAAGTATTTAAAAATTGTAAAAAAACTATATGAATGAATATATCAACACTGTTAAACTGCATCGAATCAAACATTTTCTGCTTTAGCTATTAAAACTGGCTTGATTATTACATATTCATTTAGGCCAGGTGAAATAAGACTTCAACCTAAGCTGCCATTTTAATTCTCTGTTCAACAAAGAATTTTTAATATCCCCACCTTTAAAATTATTTTTTGCAATAATATCAATAATACCAAATTTAAATCCATTAAAGGAAGGGCATAATAAATAATGTTTAAACAAGGCACTGGTCTCTTTTCTAGTTCTTATATAGTACTGATGCTCATACATTCTATCTTTAAGTGTTCTTTCAGTATTTCCTATATAGAATGCATGGCATTCTTTGTTAGGGCAAACCTTACCTAAGACTATAGAAAAGAATTTGGAAGGAAAAAACTTCTACAGGGCTTGCATTATGGAATACAATATGTTTTCTGATTTATTCACAAATATAGTTAGAGCCAATTGGAATACACTTAAAATTAATAAAGATTTATATAATGTGGTAGGTTCTAAACCACTGTTTATCTACAAAACAGGTAAAAATTTTAAAAGAACGTTTGAACAGGCTGACAAAGCAACTACAATTTACCACTTCATGTGGTAATTGTAGTTTATGTCATCTCATTATCAAGGAAGAGTGGGTAAGATTAAATAATGGTTTGAACAGTGTAATTAGATTTCGCAAGGGCAATTGTCAAACTAGGATGTTAGTTTATATGGCCATGTGTGGAGGATGTGGTCTCTTTAAATACTAATTAGTATGTATTTATACAAAGGTGTATATATATATATATATATATATATATATATATATATATATATATATATATATATATAGATAATGAGTAGCACTTGTGTATTTATCTGAAGAAGTCTTGTTAGTAGATGAAAGCGCTCATCTGTGGTTGCTATAAAAGAACATTTAGACTTAAACGGTGGCCCGGATTATTTTTTTACATATTTTTTACTTTGTTTGATTTATTCCTGTGTGGTCTGCGTTTGTATTTGCTAATAGCAAAAAAGGTTACTGAAATAATGGACATCCTAAGGGAATTTAGAACTCACTTTTAATAAACTCAATCAATATAATCCAACATTAGATTCACAAGAAGTAATTAAAACTTTTATTAGAAACCATATTAAAAGTAAATTATTCGAAGACCAGACAAAAACAATTGATAGGCATTATTAATGTCTTAACTTAAAGCTCAAATTAATAAATTAAAACATAATAAGGCTTCTGATAATGATGGCATAATGCCTGAACTTTATAAGCCAATGCATAAAGATGTCCTAAGTATTTTACTCAAACTTTTCTCCATAGTTAAAGTCTAACAAATGTTTCACTGTCCTAGAAATACATCCTTATTTTTCTGATCTTAAAAGTTGATAAAGTCCCTGCAGATTGTTCTTCTTCCAGACCGATCTTACTATTAAATATTGATTAAAAAATACATATGGCTATCTATACTAGCAGAATACAGCAGTTTCTACCATTTCTACCATAATGACCAAATTGGATACATAATTAAAAGGAATTCCTATGATAATATTAAAACAATATTAGCAATAATTGATTATGCTAATAGAACACAAGAAAACTTAACATTAATAAGTTTAGACATTAAAAGTGCTTTTTACTTATTTAATTGGAAATACCTTTTATTAGTTTTAGAGGAATGTCATTTTTCAAATATTATTTTACATCTCATTAAACTCTTTTATGAAAATTCATTTGCTTACATAAAAATAGGTCCATATACTTCAGAGTCAGTTAGAGTTTCCAAAGGAACTAAACAGGGATGTCATCTGCCACCACTTATGGAATCACTTGCAAGTTATATAAGATCAAGTTTAGATATTAAAGGTATACAGATAAGCAAGAATTTAAATGTCAAACTCCAGCTGTTTGCTGACAATATTCCTTTGACTGTGAATGAAACTAATTATTATTTCGTTGCTGTTTTTTAATGCAATAGAAGTCTTTCAGAAAAAAATCTGGACTTAGCTTTAATGATAACAAAACAAAAATTCTACCTATAAATTCTAATGCTTATGATATGGGCAAACGATTTTTTTGAAATATATTTTAAAAGATTAAAATGAATTATTTAGGGATAACCATAACTGATAATATTAAATATGTAATAACTTTTAATTACAGTAATAACCATAACTGATAATATTAAATATGTAATAACTTTTAATTACAGTAATAGTTTAACATCTATAAAGAATCTTGTTAATAAATGGAATTTGTTTCACAAAGGAAGAGAGTTTCCATAATTAAAATGATTATTCTGCCAACAATTTTATATATAATTCAATCTCTATTTTTTCCTTCCCCTAAAATAATATGAAAGAGTTTAATTTTTAATACCCAAGATTTCTTTGGCATCCTAACAAACCTAGACTAGCTTTAAATCAACACATTACAGATTGGTCTTTTGGTGGTATTGGTTTACCAGAGTTAGAATTATATTCTCTGTCATCAAGCATCAAGACATTATCTCTCTGATTAAATAATAATTATAAGGCCAAATGGAAAGAATTACAAGGAAGCATTTGGATAAAATCCAATCATCCGACAAATTCACACTATCATACAATATTAAATAATATTCTGCACTGGTTGTTAAACGATTACTTTTCAGACAGTAGAAACCAATCAATCAATTTTTCTTATATTTCCACAATAATGACCACCTTTATTAACTTTATCTATAGAAATCCAGAATATAAAGCATGGATTTTTCTTCTGTTTGCTATAGCTTATACTTTGAATAATATTTGTACATTTAAGTTATCAACAATGATCACACTTAAAGAGAAAAACTTGATAGATTGGTTTCAGCTGATGGATTAGGGAAAAACCACAAACTGTAGATTATATAATGAACAATTTTGATTTATTTCAGGAAATGTTGGACATTCAACATTGTAGACAATCAGTTGAATATAAAATTAAATTAATGTGACCGACAGTAAGAGATTCTGTTCCTAAACTTATTGATCTTTTAATTATTTTGATACAACAAAGTATACTGGGGAAATGACTTTTATCCAAACTATACAAGTTATATAGTATAAAACTATAAATAGTTAAAAATGCAACAAAATACTACAAAGAAAATTATTCGGAATATACTTTCCAAGTGAAGATGATAAAAAAAATAATGTTATTATCATAAAAACAAACAACTTCCTAACTAAAATGGAGATTGTTTTCTTATAAATTCATGCATAGAACTTTCATCCCACCACATAGAGTTGAATTAATGTACAAAAAAATAGATAAATAATAGAATGTTGGAGATGTAAGTTAAATATTAAAGCTGATTGCCAACATGTTTTTTGATTGTGTTGTACTTAAACCATTCTGGAATAATATTAATCTTTTTTTACAGGATTTATTCAATGGTAAATTTACTTTAATTAAATCACTAATTTCATTTAATACACCAATACCTGCTTGTGTCAAGAGAATAACATACCCACTTTTATGGTGTATGTTAACAATAGCAAGGAAAGTTATTACCAAGAATTGGAAAGATGAATCTAGTCCAACTTTGAAAGAATTTATAAATATTACAACCGAAGTTTGTCAATTAGAACTTATTGCAATCAAGACAAGAACAACCAGAATCACTTCTTCTTACAACACTTGGATAAAATTTAAAGAACTGTTAAATAAATAGTTGATACTTTTATACGAAATGCTAATTCTTGAAATCTTTTTGAATTCTTGCTCTACAGTAGACAATCTTGCAAATAGTTGTTTTTGTTGTGCTCCTGATATTGATTTTTTTATTGGTTGTCTTTTTTTAAATATGTAATTCTATATACATATCTTAAATGTCATAAATTATCTGAATGTATAAACATTAATAAAAATATTGGGGAAAAACAGCATAATATAGTGTCACAGACTTAAAAGCAATGAAGTAATGCTTCAGATGACTGCATGAAAAGAGCAGGAAGAACTATATGAAGTCAATGAAGCACCACAAGTAACACAGTGTTGAAGAGTGAGTGGTTTGCCTTGCAGAGTAAGCATCTAAAAACTTCATCTTTGAATCTTATTCTGTCTATGAAAATATCTGCTTACAGTGTCTACAGAAATTAATCTGTGAGCATTGTGTGTGTGTGTGTGTGTGTGTGTGTGTGTGTGTGTGTGTGTGTGTGTGTGTGTGTGTGTGTGTGTGTGTGTGTGTGTGTGTGTGAGACAGAGATTCAGTATTATATGGATGAATAACAACAATAAATGGCTTACGAGGATGACTGAGGGGGCAATTCAGTAACACTAACACAGTGTTATTTCTCATGTCTGCATCACACTGTGATGCGGACACAGGAGCAAGAGATTTGAAAGCCAGTAAGTGCCTTATAGAAGTGCACACCCCCAGGGAAACCATAGTGACCATCCAGGCACCATATAAACATTGTGGCATGTTAATCAGCTGAATAAGCAGCCGAATAGCATGCAAATGAACCAGGGGAAAGAGGCTGGAGCAATTCAATATGATAGAAAGCAACCATGTAGGCTCCGTGCTGGTGTTCCAGCTTATTCAAAAACTTTTTGAATACAGCCACAGAATCATGCCTTGCAACCCTATCACAGCTGAAATCCCTGGACACAGTCTGACAAAAGGGGTGGGGGGAGGCACACAAATAGGGACAAATATTAAATATTGCTCAGATAAACTTTGAAAGCTGCTAGAACAGGGTGTTTTGTAACATGCAGTACACAAAGGATATGAAGCAGGAAACTCAAATGTATGTCGTTATTTAGTGACTTATCTCCTCAGATCATCCCAGTGATTTGCCATGAAATCACAACTTTTATGAGGAACACACCAAAAATATATTGCAAAAATCTATCTGGACAGTTGAGAGATATGTATGGGCAGTGTCTATATTAGATCATCGAAGTGTTAATACTTTGAATGGTCTAATATTGACCTGAAAACAGCGAATGCTGAAAATAGCAAAGCTGCAGATAACTGAATTTTTCCTAGGGAAAGAATTTGGTTGTCCGTTACTGTGGCTTCACTATTTTCAGCATTGTGGTGGAAAGTTACAGGTTGGGTTCAGGTTAGTGTGCGATTGTGCGGACGTTAGGGTTAGGGTGGGGTATGTGAGTTAGGGTTAGGGCGTGGGTGAGGTGAGTGTGCGATAGTGATAGACTTTAGGGTTAGGGTGGGGTATGTGAGTTAGGGTTAGGGCGCGGGTGAGATGAGTGTGCAATAGTGACAGACTTTAGGGTTAGGGCAGGGTATGTGAGTTAGGGTTAGGGCGTGGGTGAGATGAGTGTGCAATAGTGACGGACATTAGGGTTAGGGTTTGGGTTAAGGATAGTGGATAGATAGTACTTTATGTACAGTTTAGTCTGAGGTTAGATGTTGGATTTTAAGTGTATGTGTGTGGAATGTTGCTTTTTTGCTGTGCTTGTGTTGTGTGTGTGTGTTTCTCGGAAATTTTTCCCAGGGAAAAACTAAGCTGTTCTGAGCCTTCAATGTTTTTAGAGTTCGTGTTTAGCAGTTTGAGGTTGTGGTATTCGATGTTGAGCTGTTTCGATGAACTGATATAGACCTCATGGGCATACCTCAACCTCTTAGACCAAGAAATCTGGAGAAAGTCATCAGTAATGGGGAGGGAAAAGGGGCCAGAACTAGGGATACTTTGTAAATATTGCACCTACAAACTTAGAAAAATGAGAAGACACCGGGTTTGCAGAAAGCAGCTTTACTGCCACAGCATCCAAGGAACAGTACACATCCAAAGTCTAGCAAACATCTCAACCTCTTACAGCAAGACATCTGCACAAAAGTATACATAATGGGTGGGGAAGGTCCATAATTAGTGTAACTGCTGAAATAATTGCCTTGGCAAACTTAGAAAATTGATAGAACTAGAGGTTTGCAGCAAAGTAATATCCATTCTTTGTGCAACATTCAACTGCCCTTCCCTAGCTACACAGTTGCCTTTTGGTGTAGACATCTGTGTAGTTTCCAGGACTTTAACACAGTGAAGATGGAAATGTGAGCTGAACTCATTAGAACTGCTGAATCCCAAAAAGTTGGCTCCCTGTAGGGATGTTCACATAGTATATGCACTTCCTCTGTGCTTGTGTTATTTTGTATTGTTCCTATGATTAACTTATATGTTCTTTTCTTTGTTGCATTTATTTTTTACCTCCTTTGTATAAAGATTAATTGTTCTCTTACTATAATTTTTGTATTAATCAATGTATTGATAAATTTTGTAATTGGAGCTTTTTTCCTTGGGTCTCTGCTGAAAAAGGGCATCTTGCCCAGTCAGACTAAGCCAGTTAACAAATGTCAAATAAATAAAAAATATTAAATAAATGAATATTGTTGAGATGGCAACTGTGCTCATTTACATCAGGTAAATGTGTCAGGTTAGAGGGATGGCAACTGTGAATGCTTGCATAAGGCGGATGTGTCAGGTTAGAGGGATGGCAACTGTGATTGCCTACATCAGGTGGGTGTGTCAGGAACATTTAGGTCTGTCAGGTTTGGAAATGCAAGGAAGTAGTGCACGGTAGGGTTCTGGTTCATTAACATCCAACCTCGTCTTCATTTGTTGCAAATTGTGTTTTATCTGACCGATTTGTAGCCATTTAGCAAGGGTATAACTATTCCCGGCTCTACAAAGTCTACTCTTCAATTTTTTCCTTGGAACTAGACAAAGTTCAGCTTAAGCACTCAAACCATTCACTTCTCAGCTCAGCACTTGCTCAAAACTCATAGTAAGCACTAATAAACCTTAGCACTAGACCCCCCTATACTATGGAGAAGGACAAGGCTCTCTATTTGACCTTAACAGACAATCAGTAAAACAGTTCACTGTACCTATCCTGGCATGTCCAAAGGGCAGTTTTAGGTATACTCTCTGGTCCAACTGGTGAATCTAGGCATTTTGAGGCAATGTTACAACTGCCTCATGTACACAGACAACCCTCTCCTCCTACCATCAAATGTTAATACATGCGAGAGATGCAATTATACAGCCAAACTGGAGGCTAAGCTCTCTTAACCCAAGACTGGACCTGACAGTCAAGAGGAGAAGGGAACTACTTGCATCACACCACCAGTCTCACATAGACCTATGAAACCAGCACCAGAAAAATCACACATAAATACACAAAAACATAGTCAGAGGCTCTAAATAAAAATCTGCAAAAACAGCAGAGACCTCCAAACCAGAAACCCAAGCAACCTCCACCCCCCCAACACAAACCATGAAACACAAAACCAGTGTGCCATGCAATCACAGCCCTTAAGGCAAAATAACATACCCAACACACTAGTAATAGGTGACTCTATAGTCAGGCACACTGAAGTCCCACTCACTAGGCTGAACATGGAGAAGGTTACTGTTAGCTGCCTGTCAGGTGCCAGGATCCACCATATAACATAAGCACTCAGGTCACTCCAGAACAAGTTCAAACACAACTCTGTCATTGTCCATGCAGGTGTGAATGACCTGAGCTGTACCTCCCTGGAATACATGAAAAGAGACATGGAAGAGCTCTCTGATCACGTAGCCCAGGTCAGTATGACCCTGACCTTGAGTAGCATCCTGACCCTCACCAAGAATGATACCACGGTATAAAGAAAAAATTATCAATTTCAACAACTGGCTAAATTTCCGGTGTCATTCAAAGGGGATTCAGTGTCTGTCAGCCTGAGATGACATGCTCGACAAGCCACTCTGCTTTGCTAGAGATGGCTTGCACCTGTCACTCTTAGGCTTCGAATACTGGCCAAGGCTCTTGCCACCTCTATAGTGCCTTTTTTAGGCAAGGCTCAAAAGACAAACCCACCACTGTAAATAGCACAAGTAACAAAAAACTGAGGGTAATGCTGCTCAATGCCAGAAGTCTAAACCTCAAAATGCACGCACTCGAGGCACTCCTCAGTGTGGAGAAAATTGATATATGTGCAGTAACAGAAACCTGGTTTAAGGCTCCAGAAAGCAGCCCCAGCACTACCAGGCTACAACTCATACCATACATTTCGGCCACAAAACCCGGACCGAAATACAAAAGGTGGGGGCTTATCCATATTCATCAAGGATACCACACCTCCAGGTCAGTGGCACAGAACAATGCTTCAGAGATCATCCATGTGCAACTAACAATGGGCAAAACTGTAATTCAAATTGTAGCTTGTTACAGATCACCCTCTATGTCCCAGGACCCCCATTCCACATTTCTGGAAACACTGGGAAACACAAAGGTCCTACCAAACACCCTGATATTGGGTGATTTCAATTACCCAAACATTAACTGGGAGAACTACTCAAGTGCTAACTCCCTTGCCCAACATTTCCTAGAATTTATAAACTTAAAAGCCCTGGATCAACTGGTCAACACCCCCAACAGAGGTGACAACATGTTGGACCTGGTCATCATCAACATGGGTGACCGGTGTTCCACACCGGAGTTCGACCCCTAGCTGGTTAGATCTGACCATAAACTAATCACTCTGGATATCCACATTCCGCCCCCACCCCCGGTCAAAGAAACCACAGTAAAAAACTTTTCAAAAGCAAACTTCAAGTTACTTAAGACCAAGTTGGAAAGTTTCAAAGCCCCCATGCTAAAGGATAATGCTGCCTAAACTGCAAAATCCTTTACTAATGCACTCTACGGGCACCTACAAGAATGCATGGATCATGCTATCCCAAGCAAAACCAAGACTCACTCCTCCAAGAAAAGGAAACCAGTCTGGTGGACCCCTGCCATAAACAAGCTATACAATAGAAGGAGGAAACTAGTACAGAAAACAGTAAAATCCCAAGAAGGTAAGATATCCCTGATCAGTATCAGCAAAAAATTACGATCCCTCATAAAATCATCCAAGGCTAGCTTTGAAAAAAAAATTGCCAAGGGATCCAAAGATAACCACAAGGCATTCTTTAGCTATGTCAAGAATCTAAGTGGCAATTCTCAGATCTGCTCGGACTTAGTGCAGAATGGCACAAAATACACTGAACTGACCGATATCGCCAACATCCTGGCAGACAGGTTCAGTGCAAACTTCACCCCCTCTCACTCCCAAAAGGGCCCATAACCATACCAGAAGAATGCAGTGTCCCTGAAATCACAGACAGTCAGGTTAAAACAGCCCTCTCCAAAGCCAAAAACACAGCATCAATGGGACCAGACGGTGTTCCAGGCTGTGTCCTACACGAGCTCAAAGATGAACTAACCCCTCACCTAAACACACTGTTCAAACTCAGCCTCTCCAAAGGTTACATGCCCACAGAGTGGCGCACAGCAATGGTTATTCTGCTCCATAAAGGTGGAGCCACAAGAGACCCCGGGAACTATCTCCCTATAAGCTTCACTAGCTTGGTCTGCAAGGCAATGGAGCACATCATCATGGATCTCCTTAATAGAGACATTGGTAATCTCCAAACACTGGACCCTACCCAGTTCAGCTTTGTTAAGGGCAGATCATGCCTCCTAAACCTGGTGGACTTCTTTGAGACAGTTGCCAATGCTATAGACTAGGGAAAGGTGGTCCACACAGCCTACCTAGACCTCGCAAAGGCCTTCAACACCATTCCCCATTCTGGTATTATAGACAAGCTCACCAGACTGAACATAAACCCCTATGTCACGAGATGGGTTGCCACCTGGCTCACGGACAAAACCCACATGGTAAGAGTTGCGGGAGCTAGGTCTGACTGTAAAGCAGTTACAAGTGGCGTTCCCCAGGGCTCAGTCCTAGGACCCCTCCTGTTGGGCATATACTTCTCAGAGGTACAGGCAAGCACAGGAGGTCTATGGCTGAGCAAGTTCGCAGATGACTGCAAACTAGGGGCTGTAATTGATTCTCCAGCTGACACAGACATCCTCCAAAAGGGCCTCACTGAGACAGATACCTGGTGTCAAATCCATGGCCTCAAGCTAAATGCCAAAAAGTGCATAGTCATCCCCTTTGGAAAACACAAAGTACCCACAAACTGCCACATAGGTGGTAGCCCCCTAAATATGGAAGATGTAATAAGGGATCTGGGTCCCAAGTAGATAGTAATCTCTCCTTTGATAATCTCATTTCCAAAGTGGTTAGAAAATCCTTCTGTGTGGCCCACTTAATTACAAAAGGGTTTGCATCCAGATCAAAAGAGGTCATTGTGCCCCTCTATGCATCATTCATCAGACCCATCACAGAGTACAATGCCCCATTTGGGATGTACCTTACAAGACACCTGCAACAGCTGGAAAGACCACAGAAGTACCTCACCAAGAGGATCACTGGCCTCAAACAAATGGCCTATGCAGCTCAACTGAAGAAACTCCAGCTGTACTCGGTTGCATACCACCTATTCAGAGGTGATCTATGCCTGACATACAAGGCCATGTCTAACCCAGAATTGAAGGACCTGCTCCACCTAAAGAAAACCATATCCCCTCGAGCCACACACTCTAGGGATCTAAGCCTCACCACAACAATAAATAGGACATGCTGGAGGGATAGATTCCTGACCCAGAGACTTCCCATGCTCTGGAGCAAGATTCCAGTCTACATTAGGCAGAGCGCCTCGCTAACCCTCTTCAAGAGAAATCTTGATGAATGGATGGAAAATAGAAAGTTTACCCTGGGGATTACTTCAATGGCTCTGCTGGACAGAGGCACAGGAACTAATCTAAGGGGGTGGCAAAAGCCAACACAATTCTGGCTAGGCTTATAAATGCCTTCAGGCAGATAGCCTAGTACCTACCTATGAAACTATGAACCTATTGTGACAGTCATATCCTTACTTTGGAGTTGTCAGCCATGTTCTTGTTCAAAGTGCCATTACTGCACATATACAGGGGTAAATGTATTAGCCCCTGTGTTACTGGTAACTCTGATTATGTTACCCTTACCTCTTCCTTAACATCTTTCTGGACCATCTGGAGTACAGTGCAGTATGTCTTCTGCAGATAGAAAGCCAAATATGTTTATGTCAGTATTGATGAGCAGTTGAAAGAAATATTGTAGTTTGTGATTTTGATCTGAGGCCTGTTGTGTATTGCTGTACTTTCTGTAATATTAGCAGCATTGTTAGTTCGTTAGCATATATTGCACTATAGCAGTGCAAGTGTTAATGTATGTCTGTGTTTCATGCTGTTTACCACAGGTGATCATGACAGTGGAAGTGTGAGCCCTGTGCCACCCATTTCCAGTGAATCCTCAGACTCTGATGACAATGGTGGACAAACTGAGGCATATTTGGTTGATGCAAAGGTTGAATTTGACACAGAGGTTGACATACAGCCATCCCCTTGCATTTCCATAGGACACAGTCAGTAGGCCTACATCAACCCAGTTCACTGAGGCCACAGATATTGGACAGGTTGAGGGTGAGCACATTGATCATGGAAGTGAGACTACTATGGATTCATTGCCTATTGAGGCTGTCCATAGCCAAAGTGTGGACCTGGTGCCACACAGGAGGACTGACAGGGGTGCTTGGAGAGGGCCTGCTGTCCCCTCCACCTGGTGCAGGTGTCAACTCCTGTGCCACTCAGTGTATGTTTAGGGCCTCATGGAGGCACAGGCATGATGCCATAACTACCCCAGACAAATGCTTAGGGTTCTGGATGTGGTACAGTCTGCCATGCGTGACTGCCTCCACTGTGTTGCTAATTCACTGCATCAGGTGATTGACACATTGGAACAAGGGGTGTCTGTGATGGACCGAGGGGTGACTGTCATGCAATAAGCAGTGCCTGTGATGGAACATCTGCTGGGAGGGGAATAGCATCCTCATGGCCATAGGTGAGCAACATCATCTGCTGTCAGCCAACATGGCAGTGACTGATCAAGCTCCCATAGTGGCAGTAGTTCCAATGCTCCATCAGTGAGTCTGCTATCTACACCTAGATGTGGCATTATCTGGGGTTGTGGTCCTGTCTATCCCCTTGTAGGAAGCTTGTCCACCAGACGTCATTTAAGTTCAGGTAGCAGCAATGCATCTAACTGTGGGCATGGATGAGATATTTCTCATTGTTGGGGATGAGAACAATGAACTGCCGGCTCTACCAAGCACGGCTCACACCTGTCCAACAGACAAAGATACAGAGCTAGCACAGAGCTTGGCTGTGTTCATACAGAAACATACACACCAGGTTCACCTGGAGGACCGCTACAGACACACATGCACACACACGTGGACACACACACAGACACACACACACACAGACACACACACACACACACACACACACACACACACACACACACACACACACACACTTACTCAGTTTGTCTCATTTGGAAAGACTGGAAACAAGCCGTTGACAACACAAAAATGGATCCAGGAACGCCAAAACACTCAACCAGCAGAAAATGATTTATTGTATCCTTTAAGTGCGCTCTATTACATACACTTTTCATCAAAGTAACAATTCCGACTTCTTCAGAAGACATACAAATGTATTAAACACTTGGCAGTTAGTGAAGAGAAGTTTTTAAACGTATCACGTCAGCCAAGTTATTATTCAATTAAAAATATATATATAATTGTTAATTAAGTAACAGAGTTTTTTTAAATGGCAGGGTTTTTTTAAAAACACATACACACTCTAAAGGCTCTTTACTCGCAGCTATAATGCTAAATGCGAGCAACAAATATAAGCCTGGTAAAACCATGGGAAGAGCCAATCTCAATCTAGTTGTTGCGATGATGAACAACAGTAATTATAAAAAATGTTTCTTAGAAGTAAAATAAGATGAAATATAATAAAATAAAATCAAGTAATGAACAAGTTCGAAATGACAAGTTTAAAACAGTGATGTAGCTCTAAGTGTAGTGTAAACTAGTAGGCTATACCAACTTGTTTGTTAGGTGTGTACTACAACCAAAAAATTACCTAAAAATGTAAGCAATACTTCGATTTAATCGAAGACAAATATATAAAAAACATTATTACCATCAATGGCATAGACAACATTAGGTCACTCAATACAATTGCCAAAGACCTATATAATGAATACTAATATATATATATTATTAATTAGTATATTTAAAGGCTTTCTTATTGGATGAAAAATAGAAAATAGAAGACCGGGAAGGTTACCTAATTAAAGGGTCTTCCATACAAGAAATATATGTATTATATTGTGAAAAGACTATATGGAAGTGGAAGAGGTTTTTTTAACACTAGTCTAAAAAATTAATTGATTTCATTATTATTTGATATTTAAATTTGCTCTCATGGAGTTATATTTATAAATGAAAGTCCATATGAAAAAGGGCCCTTATGTTAGAAAGGCTGTTTATATAACTATAATGTGAATAGCTATAATATATTAAATTAAATTTCATCTCTCAAGGTTCTTTAATCTAAGGATGCATTTGATAGAAGTCATCTCATTAATACCTGGGTATTGACTGGCGTTAGTTCTAAGTTGCCAAATAAGTTCTTTCCTTTCTAATTTAAGAGACTCTGGTCCCCCTCTATCATCCTTCTTTATTTGGTCAATGACATGGAACCAGAACTCGTGTCCTTGGTTCTCGCTATGGTGCCTAGCTAAAGCGTTGTCAAGTTTGTTTTTATTTATACAATAAATGTGCTCATAAATCCTTTCGGTAAGTCTCCTATCGGTCTTACCGATATAAAATGCCAAACAATGTGCGCATTTAGCCAGGTAAACTACTTGTTTGCTTTGGCAATTGTACTTAGCTTTTGATTTATATGTGGTGTTCCTTATTGAGAATTTATTGCCTTCATCTATGTATTTGCAATAAGTGCACATATTGCACTTATGCATTCCAGCTTTGCTGGTAAAAACTAATCTGTTGGTTTCTAGGATCCCTTTTAAATTAGGTGCCCATCTAAAAGTTATTTTTGGTTTACTCGGGATCAAAGATCTGAACTGGCTGTCATTAGTCAATAATTCCCAATTTTTCGTCACAATATTGCTGATTGTATAGGCATCCATGCTAAAAGTAAAAATAAAACTGCATTGAAAACTGGGTTGATTATCGTGAATAGTATGCTGTCCATCAACTCTACTTCCAATTATATTGTGGTTTGTATTAAGTAAAGGGACGAATACACCTGTCTCCCTTTTAAATTTGACTTCCTCCACAATGTCTTGGATGAATCGTGATGGGTACCCTCTTTGGAGAAAAAAAATGGTCAAGATGGAGCACTCTTCTAGAAATTCGTCTTCCCTAGAGGTCATTCTGGCTGCTCTCACCAGTTGGCCCTTAATTACTGACTTTTTCTGGTGGTTAGGATGGCAGCTGGTGAAGTGCAAGAACGTGTTTGAGTATGTTTCCTTCCGATAAATTTTGGAAACATATTTATTGTTGAGATAGTCCTTTCTTAATTCGACATCTAAATACTCAATCATGTTCTTGTTATATTTATGAGTAAATTTCAGGAAGTTTGTACTATTGTTGCAAAGGGTTATTAAACTTTTCAGTTGGTATTCGGTTCCATCAAAAAGGATGAATATATCATCCAGGAACCTGGTGTAAAACTTAATGTTACCTTTAAACTCATTATTAGTTAGTACAAAAGATTTTTCCCAAAAGGCCATCACCAAGTTCGCCAGACTGGCCCCACAAGGAGAGCCCATAGCTACCCCAATATCTTGATGGAAAATCTCTTTATTAAACATTATGAAGTTATATGATAAAACAGTATCAATTAATTCTCCCACTAGTTTAACCTCATCGTCAGGTGCTCCTAGGGTCCTTAGCATGTGGGTTGTCCATTCGATGCCGATGTCATGTGGGATGGAAGAATAAAGATCTTTCACATCTACTGTGATAAAATAACTTTCGGCTAGGAAATTTAAATTATTGATGGATTCAAGGAAGGACCAGGAATCTTTGCATATCTGCCCTTCCTTCTTGATGTATTTTTGCAAGATTTTATCTGCCACTTTAGCACATGTATATGTGATGCTATTTCTACCATCTACTAGGGCCCTCATAGGTGGATCGTTCACATTTTTGTGTACTTTGGGTACACCAAAAAGGACAGGTGTTCTAGGAGCAGGCTGCACTAAAAAATGGTACATGTCCCTATCAATTCTAGACTCAATGTACAATTCCTCGATGAGGGACCTCACTCTCATATAGGCTACATTCATCTCATTGGTGGATACTTTGGTGTAAGTGTTAGTTTCAAGTATGTTGTATATTCTATTGTCATAATCAAAAGTGGACATTATTACAAGACCCCCACCCTTGTCAGGTTTCATAATTCTTATTGGGGCTTGTTTTAAAAGGTTTAGTATGTCCCTTTGTTCCCTGGTTATGTTCGATTTATAATGTTGGTGATTAATGTTAGAATTTTTCAAATTCCTCAAATCAAGTTCAGTAATTTTTTCGAACAATATTAACAATGGATGTATTGGCGGGTTGTACACACTTGATACGTAGTAATCTGATTTGATATTTAGGTCATTTCCCATAAGGGAAAGTAGATTAAATTTCCTTATGAATAGTTTCAAATCGATTAGAGTATTTGCCATGTCAAACTGTGTAGAAGGAATAAACGTATAACCCTTTGATAATAAGTCCACTGTTTCCAAACCAATAGTTAAGTCAGTGTAGTTATAAACTTTAAAGTCTTTTGTAGTGTTATATAAGATTTGGCAAGATGAGTGCCCGTCATTAGAATAGGCATCAATTGCCTCAATGGTTACTATTTCTTCCTCTTGTTCCTCGCTTGTTTGCTGTTCTTCGTGTTCATTCGAGAGGCTCGGTTCTGAAAATTTTGGGCATTAGAAGGACCACTCACATTGTTATAGTTATGGGCCCCTTGAGTGGTGGATTTATTAAAATTACTTTGGTTGTTATTATTGTGCTGCTGTTGTTGTGCAATCCTCTCACTCCGCCTATTAGTATAGCTCTCTTCTTGGTATTGATCAGGTGTTTCACATTCGTTAGAATCAATGATGTCAACCAAGGGCGATTGCCTCCTATCTGGGAACCTGCCCTGATGGTTGGGTTCACTATTAATATTGTTATTCATTAATTTTTGTTTCTGTACAACCAGTGGTTTTGGGTAAGCTTTCCCCTCATTGTATTCCCTTATGTCTCTATTTATTTTCTTAATTTTAGTGAAATTGAGCTTAGACAGATAATCATCGATGCTACTATAGCATCTATCATATTCGAACTTGTATCTGTCAAAGCTAGAGTCAGTCTTAATTTCTTTATCTAACTCTTCAAGTTCTTTAAGCAATAGGTTGACCATAATGGAATATTGATCACATAACAATTCAAGCAATTCGAATCCGTGCCTATCAAATAACGATAGCAGTGCCAAGTGGAACTGTGAGCCATCAACTAGCCCTGTTGGAAAAGTCCACTGTCTCAAACCTTTAGGCACTATTTTAAGTCTTATGCATTCACGAAAGTAAGCTACTTCAAGTTGGAGCTTATGTGTTTTACACAGTTTTTCATCGAAGGTATTAAGCTTAGAAGATAAGTCATTGCTTACCTCAAGTTCTCTCCCCACATTAGTGGCTGCTTGTGCATCGAAAAATATGAACGCTCGGTGGACCCAGCTATTATGAGTCTCTGGAACTCTGCTGGAGTCTTCACATTGTAAGTGAACGTTTGTAAATGGTCTTAATTCTTCCGTTGGAGTATGCGTGCTAGTGTTGACATTAGTATTTGTCAGAGGTAACGGAATTGCCCTCTGCGGTAACCCTTTGGTTTCAATACTAGGGGTAATCCTTGGTTCGTTTTGTGTTAAAAGAATATTATCCATACGTTGAGTGAGAGACTCAACTCTCTGCGTGAGTAGCCCAATTAAAATAGTGAGATTCCCTTCATTCTCACTATTGCTGGAAGCAAGTGGTGAGCTGCTTGGGAGCGGATCCATAAAACAAGCTAACGAGATTGGAAAGACTGGAAACAAGCCGTTGACAACACAAAAATGGATCCAGGAACGCCAAAACACTCAACCAGCAGAAAATGATTTATTGTATCCTTTAAGTGCGCTCTATTACATACACTTTTCGTCAAAGTAACAACTCCGACTTCTTCAGAAGACATACAAACGTATTAAATAATTGGCAGTTAGTGAGGAGAAGTTTTTAAATGTATCACATGTCAGCCAAGTTATTATTCAATTAAAAATATATATATAATTGTTAATTAAGTAACAGAGTTTTTTTAAATGGCAGGGTTTTTTTAAAAACACATACACACTCTAAAGGCTCTTTACTCGCAGCTATAATGCTAAATGCGAGCAACAAATATAAGCCTCGTAAAACCATGGGGTGAGCCAATCTCAATCTAGTTGTTGCGATGATGAACAACAGTAATTATAAAAAATGTTTCTTAGAAATAAAATAAGATGAAATATAATAAAATAAAATCAAGTAATGAACAAGTTCAAAATGACAAGTTTAAAACAGTGATGTAGATCTAAGTGTAGTGTAAACTAGTAGGCTATACCAACTTGTTTGTTAGGTGTGTACTACAACCAAAAAATTACCTAAAAATGTAAGCAATACTTCGATTTAATCGAAGACAAATATATAAAAAACATTATTACCATCAATGGCATAGGCAACATTAGGTCACTCGATACAATTGCCAAAGACCTATATAATGAATACTAATATATATATATTAAAAATTAGTATATTTAAAGGCTTTCTTATTGGATGAAAAATAGAAAATAGAAGACCGGGAAGGTTACCTAATTAAAGGGTCTTCCATACAAGAAATATATGTATTATATTGTGAAAAGACTATATGGAAGTGGAAGAGGTTTTTTTAACACTAGTCTAAAAAATTAATTGATTCCATCAAGATATTGGGGTAGCTATGGGCTCTCCTTGTGGGGTCAGTCTGGCGAACTTGGTGATGGCCTTTTGGGAAAAATCTTTTGTACTAACTAATAATGAGTTTAAAGGTAACATTAAGTTTTACACCAGGTTCCTGGATGATATATTCATCCTTTTTGATGGAACCGAATACCAACTGAAAAGTTTAATAACCCTTTTCAACAATAGTACAAACTTCTTGAAATTTACTCATAAATATAACAAGAACATGATTGAGTATTTAGATGTCGAATTAAAAAAGGACTATCTCAACAATAAATATGTTTCCAAAATTTATCTGAAGGAAACATACTCGAACACGTTCTTGCACTTCACCAGCTGCCATCCTAACCACCAGAAAAAGTCAGTAATTAAGGGCCAACTGGTGAGAGCAGCCAGAATGACCTCTAGGGAAGACGAATTTCTAGAAGAGTGCTCCATCTTGACCATTTTTTTTCTCCAAAGAGGGTACCCATCACGATTCATACAAGACATTGTGGAGGAAGTCAAATTTAAAAGGGAGACAGGTGTATTCGTCCCTTTACTTAATACAAACCACAATATAATTGGAAGTAGAGTTGATGGACAGCATACTATTCACGATAATCAACCCAGTTTTCAATGCAGTTTTATTTTTACTTTTAGCATGGATGCCTATACAATCAGCAATATTGTGATGAAAAATTGGGAATTATTGACTAATGACAGTCAATTCAGATCTTTGATCCCAAGTAAACCAAAAATAACTTTTAGATGGGCACCTAATTTAAAAGGGATCCTAGAAACCAGCAGATTAGTTTTTACCAGCAAATCTGGAATGCATAAGTGCAATATGTGCACTTATTGCAAATACATAGATGAAGGCAATAAATTCTCAATAAGGAACACCACATATAAATCAAAAGCTAAGTACAATTGCCAAAGCAAACAAGTAGTTTACCTGGCTAAATGCGCACATTGTTTGGCATTTTATATCGGTAAGACCGATAGGAAACTTACCGAAAGGATTTATGAGCACATTTATTGTATAAATAAAAATAAACTTGACAACGCTTTAGCTAGGCACCATAGCGAGAACCAAGGACACGAGTTCCGGTTCCGTGTCATTGACCAAATAAAGAAGGATGATAGAGGGGGACCAGAGTCTCTTAAATTAGAAAGGAAAGAACTTATTTGGCAACTTAGAACTAACGCCAGCCAATACCCAGGTATTAATGAGATGACTTCTGTCAAATGCATCCTTAGATTAAAGAACCTTGAGAGATGAAATTTAATTTAATATATTATAGCTATTCACATTGTAGTTATATAAATAGCCTTTCTAACATAAGGGCCCTTTTTCATATGGACTTTCATTTATAAATATAACTCCATGAGAGCAAATTTAAATATCAAATAATAATGAAATCAATTAATTTTTTAGACTAGTGTTAAAAAAACCTCTTCCACTTCCATATAGTCTTTTCACAATATAATACATATATTTCTTGTATGGAAGACCTTTTAATTAGGTAACCTTCCCGGTCTTCTATTTTCTATTTTGCATCCAATAAGAAAGCCTATAAATATGCTAATTTTTAATATATATATATATTAGTATTCATTATATAGGTCTTTGGCAATTGTATTGAGTGACCTAATGTTGTCTATGCCATTGATGGTAATCATGTTTTTTATATATTTGTCTTCGATTAAATCGAAGTATTGCTTACATTTTTAGGTAATTTTTTGGTTGTAGTACACACCTAACAAACAAGTTGGTATAGCCTACTAGTTTACACTACACTTAGAGCTACATCACTGTTTTAAACTTGTCATTTCGAACTTGTTCATTACTTGATTTTATTTTATTATATTTCATCTTATTTTATTTCTAAGAGACATTTTTTATAATTACTGTTGTTCATCATCGCAACAACTAGATTGGGATTGGCTCTCCCCATGGTTTTACGAGGCTTATATCTGTTGCTCGCATTTAGCATTATAGCTGCGAGTAAAGAGCCTTTAGAGTGTGTATGTGTTTTTAAAAAAACCCTGCCATTTAAAAAAACTCTGTTACTTAATTAACAATCATATATATATTTTTAATTGAATAATAACTTGGCTGACATGTGATACATTTAAAAACTTCTCTTCACTAACTGCCAAGTGTTTAATACGTTTGTATGTCTTCTGAAGAAGTAGGAGTTGTTACTTTGACGAAAAGTGTATGTAATAGAGCGCACTTAAAGAATACAATAAATCATTTTCTGCTGGTTGAGTGTTTTGGCGTTCCTGGATCCAGTTTGTCTCATTGGCCATTTGTTGTTTTATTCCAATGTATGTTTTTTTCTCCTTCCTCTTCACACACACACATTGATCTTCAGTGTCAGCAGCCTAGGCTTCCTGAACACCCCCAACCCACACAACACCTTTTATAAGTGATGATAACTATGCATTATCCCTGTTTTCTATGTCTTTAATCAGGGATGCAAAAACTAAGTCTGATGGTCAGGGTGCATAGCTGACTTAGTGTTTGGTATATCTGTATTTCTGTTGTTTAACTCCTCATTGTACTTTTGACTTATATTGGCCTTTGAAATTTAGATGGTAGCATCTGACTTTCACAATGGTATAGTGAATGCTTTTGTAAGGGCATTGATGTCAGAAACTGCTTATATCATTACTTAACAACTTGTCTCTTTAATGATCTTCCAGGACAAATGTATGGTGCACATCATAACTCACATCATCATATTCAGATCTCAGGATTGTATGACAGCACTGTAGTCAAACCTCATCAGAACAGTATTACAGTATAATGCTCTCTTTTGCATGTAACTACAGACACATGCAGTAGCTAGAAAGACCACTGGAGTTTCTCAGGAAGATAACATAGGGCCTACAAATCATGCCACGGTGTATGTGGATAAAGTAAAATCCATGTCACTATCATCCTTCTGATATATGATGAGGTGATGTCTGATTGGCCTCTATGGCAGTGTCTGACCATGTCCTGGTAGGATGACTATATATCCAGACATCTGAAATAGCTGATGACATCAGTAGTGTCTAGTGAGAATATGGTAAAAACAGTGTTACACATGTTGTGGTAAAAGGCTCTTTGTAATGTCAAGCATGAACACACACAGTTGACAATAGAACCCCTACCTATCTAAGTACACAAACTACAGAACACAGTGCTTCATGCAAATGCCATGGCACAAGTCTGATTCCTGCAATACTGCAGCTGAACTTGCAGTTCATTACATCAGCAGCCCATGTGTGTGACAGGATGTTGACAGGCCTGCATAGGTTCATAGCTTCATAGGTTCATGCGAGGCTACTACCGTAATGGTCCTAGGATCATAGGTTCATAGGAGGTTACTACACTAATGGCCCTATGCTCTTGTCTAGTCTACCCAGTTTGGAACATTGTTCTCCTATAGACCAAGATATGTAGTCCATATTTGCAAAGGCATGAGCAGCACTGGCTGACAATGTCTTAGAGTGACATAGATGAAACCCTGGGGTAAATGTATAATTTCCCATGCAATTTTCCCAGTTACCCTTAAATAGGGTCATTGAGGAGTTCAGTTACATGTGAACTGGGAGCTTGTTTTATAGGAGTGGCAATCTGTGGTAGACATACCTTGTTTCTCCAGCATGTTCTGCTGATGTCACAGGCTAGGGTAAGGTCTCTAGAGTGAGTGACTCTTGTCCCATGTGATTTGTGGAGGTGCAGTATTTCCTTAAAGGCAGAGTTTGAGGCAGCTCTGTAGGCCAGCCATAAGTCACCTCTTGGCAGCCTGTAGGATACAGCGTACATTCACAGGGTTTCAGTCTTTCCATGTAGGTCCATGTAGGTCATGTTTTGGAGACTCTGGATTTTCTTAGTGAGAAACCTCTGAGGTCTCCAACTGCTGCAGGTGTCTGGTAATGTACATTCAAAAGGGAGCATTGTACTCAATTACTTGTCTGATGGGGGATGAGTACAGTGGAGTGATAATATCTTTATTTTTGGATGCTATGTCCTCACTTATGAGGTATACACTGTAAAGGGTGTTCATTGCCACTGTGGAAACTTGATGATCAAAGGTTAGGTTTCCAACAACCTGCATTTCCAAATCTCTCACTATTGGTTTAGAACAAAGGGGGGTATTATTAATAGTGTAAGTAGCACAGACTTCTCCTTTACCAAATGGGGTAATAGTCCATTAATTTGGGTGCATTTTAAGTCTGTAGCTTTGGTAACAATCATTTATGCAAGTAAGCACAATAAGGATTATGTTGACATTGTTTGGGAATTCAATGATTGCCCCTAGTTTGTCATCATCAGTAAAGTTATTGAGTCACAGGCCATCTTTATCTCCTGATTTTCTGAGGAATACATTCCAAACAGTAGGGAGCCAAGCACAGACCCTCTTGGGACACCACTGGTAACAGGTCTGCTGGTAGAGGTGGAATCCTCAACTATGACTGTATGCATTCTGTGGGTGAGCCAGTTGGCTACCCATCTAATGACCTATATCTTAATCCCCAGGTGGCCAGTGGGCTCTCTACAGCCTTGAACCAGGTTTCTGTGACAGCCCAGATGTCGGCATTTTCCAAGGTAAAGGCAGCTTCCAAGTAGTGCAACTTTAGGTTAAGACTCCTAGTGTTTAGCAGCATGACCCTGATGTTGGCTTTTGAGGAACTCATTTTCTTGAAAATGTTGTACTGGTGACATTGCCTACAACAGGCACAATGGGGGAGACAAGACCCTTTGCCAGAAACTGAAAACCTAGTGGTGACAGGTAAAACACATAATTAGAGAGCTCTATCATGTCTCTCTTCATATACTCCAGAGAGGTATGTCTCAAGTCATTCACACCAACATGTACACGGTCATAACAGTACCTGATACTGAGAGACATGAGTGCAATCCTCTTCTCCTTATCCATCTTGGTGAGTGACACATCAGTGTGTCTTACAATAAAGTCACCTATGATTAGTATATTTTATTTAATGTTAAGCCTTAGGTGCTTACTTGGTCAGACACTGCCATGTGAGTTTTAATATACACTGTGTTTATCTGCAAGTGAGCTATGTGTGGTGTGCTTGTGATTGGGAGGCCTCCATTGGTTGGATTGGTTTTCAGAGAGGACCTCTGCATATGTGGGTTTGTGTGTGTTGGTTGCATAGTAGGTGGCTCTTCAGGCCTTTCATCCTCTCTTCTCTCCAGGGCCTCTCAAGGTGTTCATATACAACACCACAGTGATGTGGTATATAAACAAACAGGGAGGGATAGGATATAATCTTTGCCGCTTGGAATTACTGGTATGGGATATTGTTGTCAAGTATCAAGTGCCTCTTCAGGCAGTTTATATCTCTTCCAGTCAGAACATTGTGACAGATACTCTGAGCAGGTCCATAACTCACTCCCACAAATGGGTGCTTCACAGGGATGTGTTTCTGGACATTATCCACCAGTGGGGTACTCCTCAAGTTGATCTTGTTGCCTTCTCCCTGAACAGACAACTTCCTCCATTGTGTGCCAGAGTCCCAGGTCCTCTGGTATGAAAGGTGGATGCCCTCTCATTTTCTTGGAAGGGGATGTTTCTTTATGCATTCTCTCTCCTTCTTCTCATTCCAAACGTCCTGGTCCAGATTCAACAGGATGCTCCCAAAATGTTGTTGCTGACTGTCTTTTGGCTGTGACAGCCCTGGTTCCCTCTACTTCTGCATCTAGCCAGGGTCAATCATCAATAGTTACCTCACAGTGTAGATCTAATCACACAAGACAAGGGATCGCTCATCCATCCCCACCTGTCCATGCTTCATCTGACTCTGTGGATGATAGGATTTTGATTTCTCATGGACACTGTTTGCCTTTGGACATTCTGCAAATCCTGCAGGACATCAGTAAATGTATTAATAGGAGATCCTACTTATCAAAATAGAAGAGGTTTTCTATTTGGTGTCTGTTTCATAACCTAGACCCACTTACTGTGGATGTTTCTTGGGTTCTCTCTTATTTGTGTGAGTTACTCAATGCTGGTTTTGCCTGTTCTTCTATTAAAACCTACTTATCAGCTATACCTACTTGTCTGCTTTTTGTCCTTTTTTAGCTTCTAGATTTGAGGTAAAACAATTTCTTAAAGACATCCTTAATATTACACCTATCAGGAAGCTTTGTCCTCCTACCTGGGATTTTAATTTTGTTTTGGAGAAGTTGACTCAGGCTCCATTTGAGCCTGCTGCTTCAGCTTCCTTGAAAAATTGTTCTTTGAAGACTGTTCTTTTGTTAGCTGTTCCTTATGCCAGATGAGTGTCTGATTTGCAGGCTCTTATGGGTTCTCATCCTTTTTTTCTCTTTCATGAGTAGAGTGTCCTTTCACACTAGCCCTTCTTTTATGCCTAAGGTAGTTAATGAGCTATCACTTAGCCAGTCTTTTAATCTACCTCACTTTTCCCCTCTCAGCAAGCTGACAGTGAGATGGTGCTGCATACCTTGGACATGCATATGCAATTCAGGGTTTATTTGGATAATACCAAGGCTAATAGAAAATCTGATCATTTCTTCTTTTTTTTTCTTTTCATCCAAGATCTTTGGGTCTTTTACTGTATCCAAGCAAACTATTTGCTCTTGGATTTCTAAGGCTATTTCTGTTTGTTACACTTTTCATGGCAAGAGCCTTCCTTCATCACATAATGGTCATTCTACTAGCTGTGGCTTCTTCTGGTGCTTTTATCAAAGGCCCAGATGTTAATTTGATTCTTGAAGCAGCTACCTGAAGTTGTTTGCATACCTTTACCAAGCACTACAGGTTGGGTGTTATCTATACACCTAGGACTGGTTTTGCTAGTGCCAGTCTTCAGGCCTTTTTAGGGAACTCTTCTGCTCCTTCCCCTTCAAAATTTCCTCTTGAGCTTTGGCAGTCTCCCATATGTTAGAATGCTGCAACAGTGAATGTAAGGACATAATACAGTTGTGTAAAATCCTACCACAATAGTAGATGTCTTTGCCTTCACTGCAGCAGTATTTGCTCCCTCTCTCCATCCCCCTAGTCCTTTGCCTTACTCGATGTACAGATTACCTCCTCGGTCCATTGGGCTGCTGTCTGGACTGGTGGGGGCTCTTATTTATGTTTCTGGTAGGCCTGAACATCAACTTTAGGCCTTACGCTACACAAGCAGCATTTGGATGAGGTTTGCCATACTGTTAAAGAAATGTGTGTCTTTGGTACACTGGCCAGATGTCAGCCTTCCATGGCAGGGAACATATGTTAGACTACTGCAGGAGTAAAGACAAGGACATCTACTGTTATTAAAAGATGTTAAACAACTGTACTTTGTTGTTGGGAGATTTGAGTGCATGTGTGACCTTGCAGATCCTGGCACCTGACAGGCAGCTGACAGTGACATTCTCCATGTACAACCTGGTGAGGGGGACATCTGTGTGCCTTACTATACATGTGCCTATGACTAAGAAATTGGTTTTGAGGACTTTTGCCTTAAGGGTTTTGTTTAATGGATGAGACAATGATATGTTTGTTTTTATGTGTAGTGAGTTCTGTCAGGACTGTAATGTGTGCAGAAGGTTTACATTTGTGAGGTCTTTGCTCTTTTGGTAAGCTTCTAATGAGTACCTCTGCATATGTGAGTTTATGTATTCTTCATTTGATTTGTTGAGGGGGTCAAGTGTGTGTGCTGACAATCTGTTTGATATCTGGTTTGTTTGTTGTTACCAGAGAGAGAACATTTATTCTAGATTCATTGCATACTTGCATCTCCCACATATTGTATTGGTAAGTTGTAGGAGTGCATAGTTATCACTATACATGAGGCGATAGAAACCTAGCTGTGTAAAAACACAAGTACACTTATTAATCATATGTAGATGGTCATTATTAGCAGAGCAATTTTATGAGCAGCACCAACTGGGCCTATCGATGAGGGATGTAGGTGCCACCCCAGAGGTTGGAATAGGCTCTCACTGCATGTGAAGTTGTACTCCTCAATGACCCTGTTCAATGGCTACCTTGACTACTGGTTGGGTGATTGTACAGTCACCTTTAAGCTGGTACCTATGTCCCTCATGGACAGGGCCACCTGATGCTCACAACCATGATCTGCTAAAAACAACTATCCAACTATGCTCAGTAAGGTACTTGTGTTTTTACACAGCTAGGCTTCTACAGATCCTAGTGCTAATAGGCTATTAGCCTTATATGAACCTGTGGAGCTATGTGCCTATGCAGGCCTCAAAAACTGTTGTCTCCCACATGGCCTGCTGATGTCATTTACTATAAGTTCATCTGCAGTCAGGCGTATACCAGACGTGTGCTGTGGTGTGTGCATTAAGTCCTGTGTTCTGTAGATGGTGTATATAGAGAGGTAGGGATTATGTTCTCACTGCAGACAACTGGTTGTGTGTGTGTGTGTCCTGTCTCAACAGAAGAGCATAAGTGTGTACCCTATGGTTGCTTCTCCAATGGCATAGATGGCTAGTATTTTGATACCTATACATCCATTTCATGCAGGACTCCCAACCTCTTGTCTCCCACATGGCCTGCTGACATCATCTACTATAAGTTCATCTGCAATCATGTCTAAGTTGTGTCATGGTATCTATATTAAGTCCTGTGTTCTATAGTCGGTGTACTAAGGTAGATATAGGTTCTGTTCTCACTGGAGCCAACTTGGTGTGGGGTGTAAGCTAGTGCTTGATGTTACAGAGTTCCTTTTTATTACCATATTCTCCTCCCCAATCACTGCTGATGTCATTAGCTATAAAGTGTTGTTAGACACACTTCAACACACACGTGAGTAGCGGCATGTGTGTAAAGTCTTGTGGTCTGTAGCATCTGTGCCTTTGATGGGTAAGGGCTCTATTCTCAAGGCAGCCTACGTGGGGTGTAAGCTGGTGTTGGATGCTGCAGATTACCTTTTTCATTATTACTATATTCTCCTCCCCAGACACTGCTGATGTCATCAGCTATAAAATGTTGTTTGACACATGCCAACTCAGACTTGAGCAGTGATGTGTGTGTTAAGTCTTGTGGTTTGCAGTATCTGAACTTAAATAGTTTGGGGGTTTATTCTCTACTTGAGGGGTGTTGTTTAAGCTGGTGCCTGACATTGCAGAGTTGTTGTTACCATATTCTCCTCTCAGACACTGCTGATTTAATCAGCTATAAAATTTTATTTGACACCCTCCAACTCAGACTGACCTGCATGCTAAGTCTTGTGGTTTGTAGTATCTGTACCTTAAAATGGTAGGGGTTCTATTTTCAATGAAGCCAACTTGAGGGGAGTGGTGTAAGCTGGTGTCTGACATTGCAGGGTTCCTTTTTGTTATTATAACATTCTTGTCCTCAGACACTGCTGATGTCATCAGCTATAGATTGTTGTTTGACCAACTCCAACTCAGACTTGAGCAGTGGCATGTGTGTTAAGTCCTGTTATCTGTGTACCTTAATCCATTCCTTCCACTACAGCTTTTTTTTGAGTGTGTACCTTTAACTCCCAGTAGGTGTGGCTTGAGCCTTTAATAAATGAAGTTATCACCTTACAGGTCTAACAAATACTCATTGACACAGGTGAAACATCAATACAATTCTGTTTGTTATTATGTATGCTTCAAGGTAAAATATTCTGATGCCTTGTATGTAGTATGGTTTTAAAATTATTAGTGTAAATATGAACAAGCAATATTTGACTCCTAGAGGTGCAACAGGAGGTGACTGCAGAAATGCCTGGAGGCACACTCGGCTGTAATGAGTTAAGAGGTAGGGTTTCTATTCTCAATGTAGCCAACTTGGGCAAGTGAGTAAGAGAGCTGTTGCTTGCCATGGCATAGATCATTGGGAAGTGAGAGAGCTGCTGCTTGTCATAACATAGATCATTGGAAGGCTAGTGAGTGAGAGAGCTGTTGCTTGCCATGACATAAATCATTTTACAGCAGCATGTGGGGCACTGCTATCTTGTCCTCAACAGACACAGCTGATGTCATCAGCTATATTACATTTTTTAAATCTTGTGGTTTGCAGTATCTGTACTTAAATTGTTAGGGATTCTATTCTTTACTTGAGTGGTGTGGTGAAAGCTGGTGTCTGACATTGCAGAGTTGTTATTACAATATTCTCACCAGGGTAAGGTCAGAGACTGGCATGTGGGCCAGGCAGAGGTTACATCATCTTATACAATAAAGTTTGCAGTGAGATGGTTTTTAATCTATCTACATATATCATGGCATAGTGTGTAGGCCCTGTGTTATATTGCTGACAAATAACAGTGGCTACATGTGTACACTCTATTAGTGCTGTAATACAGTTTGACTACAGTGCCGTCATGCAGTCCTAAAATGTTAATATGATGGTGTGACTTATGATGTGCACAACAGATACTTTCATTAGCAGTCTGGATACTTGGTTTCAAAGTTGAAATTGCTATCTAAATGTGTTCCCCGTGCTTGCATCACTGGGTTTTTGCATAGCAGGACTTTTGTCAATACTGTGATTAATGTGGAACTCCACTTTTCAGACAGACATTACAAGCACACATTTCTGAATTTATTTGTAGATCTTCTGCCATTGTCACCATTCAGCTGTGTGTGTTAACTCCTCCTGTACTATGTTGTCTCCATTGGTGGACTCAATGATTGCACAAAAGATGCTAAAATCAGCAAACTTGGTAAGCCAAAGGCCATATACGTTAGCCTGAACTGTTGAGAAATACATTTCAACAGTGAATGGTCAAGAACAGCTCCTTGTGGGGTTGCAAATGGTGACAGCTCTACTGGTACATGTTGATTCACCAACTGTCATATGATGTGTTCTGTCAGTGAGCCAATTGTTTACCTATCAACCGACGTAAGGCTTAATCCTTAGATTGGGTGTTTTGTCCATGATACTGGAGCATGTGCTTGTGTCAAAACCTTTGGCCAGATCACAATAGGCAGTATGCACTCTCTTAGCTTACTTCAGGCCTATCACATGGAATCAATGAGCTGTGACAACATCTCAGATCACCTGTGGCATGACCAAGCAAATACACCTTCCTGATATGGCGGAATATACAGTTCAACACACTCTCCACATGGCCTATGTTCCCATACAAGGGTGTACATCAACATACATACATCTGTGTTGGTGGGACAGCACCTGATGCAAGCATGTATAAAGACACCCTGACTCTCCTCAACTGTGAGGTACACCAACATGTCATCATGGACCTCTTCTATATGTATACTAGTAATATTCCAGGTGTATGATATGTGTGAGTTGTGATTGCTATATCAGGTTCCTTACATCTGATAGATGTCCTCAAAGAGGTCATCAAGGGCATGCATGATGGCAGTATCAACTTATGGAGCTTCAACAGGTAAAGGCATTTGACAGAAATTCACACTGTGGTATTCAATCAACACTATCACATGTGGCCAGAAACAGCTTTATCAGCAAATAGTTAGACCAGGGTATGACATATGTGGCATTGCACTATGTTGAAATTTGTGATGTGGCATATATCTCAGGTCCACTAATCAGGTCAGTACATCAGGGGTGTCTGCTAGGCCCTTGCCTGCCCTTTAGCTAAGAAAAGGACATCACAGATGACATACACATGCTGTGTCCAAACACCTGCCTGAAGGACTACAGCTTGTGGGCAGTTATTGACTACAACTGTGACATTAGTATAATACAGACAGTATCAGCACATACTGCTGCCACAGCCATGACAACATCTGCATTAAAAAGACACATGGAGGGATGTGTTGCATCAGGAAAAGACACAACGCCCCAGTATAATGTGAACATCACACCGTATAATCATGCCAATAGGTATGTGACTTGTTTCCTGGGGCAGAGGGTAAGTGGTACATACATCAGCATCAAACCTCTCAAATGTCCAGATCTTTGCAGAATGACTATATTATTGCCTCATATTTTCAGTCTGTCCCAATTAAAATTTGTGATTTCATAGTAAATAAACTTTCTGATTTCGTTGTAAATCACTGAGGACTGGAGTGACTAAATAGTGACATAAATGTGAGTTTCAGATGTCATAGCCTTCAGAAAATGCATGTTAACACAAACCATGTCACTATAGCAACTTTCTAAGTTTGTATAATCGATATTTGAAATCTGTCAATAGTTTTGTGCCTTTGCCCACCCATTATTTTAGACATTATCCTGATTTCTTACATGAGGAGGTTGTGAGGTATGATCAGCATGTGGTCAAAGTGCTGACTCCTCCGTTAACTCTAACACAAGTATCGGTTATGTGACAGACATGCACATCAGTGTACAATATATTAAGACTTGATCGCATCTCTAAGGAAAGGAGAGGGTAGCCATCTTGTATAAATCTACTCTGGAAGTATCCAAAACTAGTACCCCAAATGCCTTGTTTACTAACAATGCAGAAATACTCATCACAAAGGTCCAACTCAATAAACGCAAATCTATAAATATTGCATGGATCTATATTCCCCCAGGTAACAACACAAATACCTTGGAGGGTATCCTCCAATGGCTCTCCACTAACTGCCCACAGGAAACTATTATTCTTGGGGATGTTAATATCGACTGGAATACTTGCTCTTCAGACTTCCCCTCCACCCATATAAATTTGCATGGCTTCTCCCAGATGATATCTTCCCCAACCAGAATCAATAAGCCTAACAAAAAGGAAAGTATCCTAGACTGGATATTAATAAACAACCTACCCCAGATATATAAAACAGGCACCCTACCTGAAGACTTTAGTGATCACTTCCTGACCTATATAATCAGAAAAAGAAATGACATCCCTCAACAATCTTCCTTTTAAACCATTAGAAGTTGTAAGAACTTTATTCAATTAAATTTCAGAATGAACTTAACACATGTGACTGGTCCAACCTATGGCTACTTCCACTAGATGAAGCAGTCTCATACTTTAACTCTACATTTCTTGCTATCCTGGATAACCATGCTCCCCCACGCACTTTCAGAACCAATAATAAAGTAGCACCATGGCTGTCCAATGATACAAGACAAAAATTATTAGCAGAAACAAAGCTTGGACCTCCTGGAGAACACAAAATCCCCAAAAGACCACCTTATATATAAACAGCTGAGAAATGATACAAAGAAGTTTATTATGCTAGACAAAAATAATTACTACTGTAATCTGCAACAAAAGCACTAAAATCAACCACAAACATTCTGGTTAGGCATAAACAAACTTCTCCACCCAGGCCAATCAACTACCCCTACCCCCTTAACTACCCTCCAACAACCTCCTAAAATTGTTGCTAACACTGCTAACACTTTCTTTACAGAAACCGTGCAATCCCTAGCCAGTAAGCTATCTCCCTATACCCCAAGTACCACCAACCCCATACCTGATAATAAGATCCCCTTTAAGCTTGATCCAGTACCAACATCTTTTATTAAGTCCCTACTTAAAAAACTGAAACCCACCACCCTTTCAGCAGACCTACTACCTGCAGAATATCTCCAAAAAGCTGCTAAGTAAATAGCATACCCTGTATCAATTTTAATCAATAGAACTATCCATGAAGCCTATATCCCCCACATCTGGAAAATCTCCCACATTGTTCCTCTTCATAAAGGGGGAGATTCCACTGAACTTTTAAATTATAGGAGTATAGCCATTCTATCTCCCTTGGCTAAAATAATGGAAAAATGTATCCACAAGCAATTTCTTGCCTATCTGAATCAAAACACTCTCTTAGCCCCGTCCCAGCACAGAATTAGACCTTGCCATAGTACAACCTCAGCCCTTCTCTCCTTCTCCCATACAATAAATCAAAACCATAATGACAACAAACTCTCCTCAGCCCTCTTCCTTGACCTATCCAAGGCATTTGATATGGCAAATCACCAGCTACTCTTAAACACATTAAAATCACTCTCCATAGATAACCTAGCAATTACTTGGTTTCATTCTTACCTAAATGACAGACAACAAGCTGTACTATGGAAGAATAACCTATCATCCCTTTTATCAGTCACCCTTGGAGTCCCACAGGGATCTATATTAGATATTTCAGTAACAGGACAGTGTGTGTGGTTACCCTCATAGACTGTGGATGTCTCATATTAGTTGCCCTTCTGTGTGATGCAGGCTCATCTATCACTCCGCATCACATATGTTGTGTCAGAGGCATGGAATTAGTGGTGGTATTATTCAGATATTGTCCATGATTGTGCTTGGTTCTTGTAATGTTTGACATGATCCGTTCCCTGTGGCCACCATGCTGGAGACTCTGCTGAGAGTACAATCAGATTCAGGTATATCATTTTGCACAGCTTCCCAATATGCACCTTATCTCAGTTGTATGCCAGATCCCTGAAAGATATTATTTGCATTATTTATGTAAGGATGCTTATCTCACACACGCATCCTTCCCATTGTTATGTCATCTTCTGTGACAGTCACAGACAACACATTTTCACTTTTCAGTCCATACTGTACCATATAGCTGTGTGCTTGTTGTTGCTATTACAACCATTTTCCATTGACATGCCCTCCTCTTATGAACATGTGGCAGTTTCACTAGTACTCTTTCCCTGTGGTCATTCCTACAGTTCATATGTGTCCCTATTCAATACACACACTTCCTGGGAGAGAATATTTTACATGTTAGTCCCATCTCCTGTTACAGATCATTAACTCATCATCATTACAGAATGGCAGGAATTGGATATCACAATACTCTACACTGTAGGTACACTGTCCTGTACTATATTTGGACCATATACTTCATATTCATACCTCTTAACTGCCCAGATATTCCCAGGAAGTCCAAATGTTTTCATTTCAAATATGCGTCTTTCCACTATTTCACTGGGATTATCTCTGGACTTCTGAGACTCTGACTTACAGACATTTGGGTGCCTACCTCTCAGTTGTCTTGATCTGTGCAGAATGTCCAGTTTTTGACTCATATCTGTGATCATTTTTTTTTTCATAACATGCTGTTTCCCTGGCAAATCAATGTCATATTGTGATGTCCATGCACTGGCCCAGCAATCAAGGAGCCTCAGTCCTCATCAACACCAGTGAGGAGCAGCCACATAGGGGAGGATAACAAATACACACACAGTAAAGTACAATTTCCTTTAAGAGCACACAGAGATCACAGTTAGTTTGGGGCTGGTTTCTCCCTTTCCCCAGCACCCTCGCTGTCCAACCAGTGCTTCATGCCCTTGCCCAAGTAGCTGGCACACACACACACACACACTCACACACACACACACACACACACACACACACACACACACACACACACACACACACACACACACAAACACACAAACACACATATACACACACACACTTTGGGATATGAGTTATATACAAACACACAGACACTCCTGGGGAAGGCTGGCACAGGTTCTCCAGCTATGCCCCCTCTGTCCAGGCTATAAGGTAGCAATCACCACCACCAACCACTAATATCAGCTACCAGTAAGGCCCTTATTAAAGGGTGTCCAATTATTACTGTGCAATATTATTATCCAACTGGTTTTGTGTGACTGAACAGCAAGGCTTATTTGGGTGGCTTGGATAGTATCACTATATACATGCAATGTACTCTACAGCTTAAATTATCTCTACACAAAACAGCCACAGTTGAAAGGTTTAAAAATATTGAATAATAAATAATAAAAAAACACAAGACAATACTTCTTACTACACAGTGGTAGTCAAGAGTGCAGAGATTACAGGAAAATGCTTAAAACAATACAATAGAATAGTCCCGACATCAGTACAGAAAAAACAACTAGTCTAATTGTCCTATTTCTTGACTATATCTAAGAGAAAACACAGTTCTGAAATAAACTTACATATAGAGCACAGGCAGAGTGCTGGTAAGTTTGATGTTCTCAAGACAAATACAAAATGTTCTGAATCTCTCCGTTCTTAAGTTGATAGCGCAGTACTGCTGACTCATTTCAGATTACATCATTTCTCTCTGGCTCCCAGGCTAATAGAAACCCAGAGTGTAACAGCCCTTTTGATCTTGTACCTGGTCAGGAAGCTACAGCAATAAAAGACATTATACATGCAAATTCTAGTAATTAACTCTGGTCTCAAAACAATAGCAAGAATTCCTTCATACAGACATCTCGGCTCCAAGTCTGAGATCAAAGAATTATACAATGCTTGACTTATCCGGCAGAGTACATGGTTGTTACATTTTTAATGTTCAGCATTTAACACCATTTGCTTACATTTAAGATAACAAGCCAGTGGCTTATATTAATACTTAAAAATGACAGAATTATCTACAAAATTCTATCTGACTAGGCTGGCAGCCTTCACATATCTTCATATACCTCTCCCCCCAGAGAACTCAAGCTTGTTTTTCAAGTGACCCTTGCGAAACATTGCTTGAGAAGGTTAGGTATATCTAAGTATACCTTACCCCATTCCCTGTCTTGCGAGCCCATCTGCATTGGCATTGCTACTCACATTGCAGTGCTGCACTGACATATCATATACTTGCAAACCTAGGCTCCATCTTAGCAACTTGGCATCTTACTGGCTGGCTCTGTTTAGCCATGTTAGAGGATTGGGATCTGTTACTACAGTGAATTTACTTCCATACAGATAAGGCTGAAGTTTCTGCACTGCCCACAGTATGGCTAGACATTCCTTTTCTACAGCTGCATAGCATTCCTCTCTGGGTTGGAGCCTATGACTGAGATAAACCACTGGGTGCTCTTATCCCTCTGAAGAAGTCTGGCTAAGTACAGCCCCCCCCCCCCATGGTTCGAAGCATCCACCTGCACAACAAATTCTTTGCTGTAATCTGGACTGGTTAACACAGGTGGTCCTACCAAGGCTTTCTTAAGGTCCTGGAATGCCTGTTCACATGCTGGGGTCCACACTACCTTATCTGGCTTGTTCTTCATTGTCAGGTTTGTGAGGAAGCAGCTATGGTACTATAACTGGGGATGAACTTTCTGTAGTACCCTGCTGCCCCTAAGAATGCCCTCACTGCTTTTTGGTAACAGGTGCAGGCCATGTTTGAATGTTTTCTACTTTGGCAGGTTCTGGCCTGATCTTACAATTCTCCACTCTATTTCCCAGGTAGGAGACCACTGGCATACACACCTAACATTTGCTGGGCTTAATGGTCAACCCTGCCCTCAGTAGTCTGCCCAGCACCTCCCTGACATGTTGAACGTGCTCTTGCCATGAATGGCTGTAGATGGCAATATCATCTAGGTAAGCAAGGGCAAACTCTCTGCTAGAATATGATCTACCAGCCTCTAGAAAGCTGCTGGGGCATTTTGCAAATCTTTGTGAACTCATACAAGCCAAAAGGAGTCACAAACACTGACCTCTGTCTAGCACTGGAAGTCAAGGGCACCTGCCAGTAACTCTTGGTAAAATCAATGTTGGTAAGATACTTAGCCCCACCCAGCTGCTCTAGGGCCTCCTATGTACTAGGCATGGGGTAAGCATCTGACTCTGTGTGACTATTTAATTTCCTGTAGTCCATACAGAACCTGGTGCTGACATCCTTCTTTGGCAACAGCACCACTGGGGTGGCCCAGGGACTGTTTGACTCTTGAATTACCCCTAGTTCCAACAACTCCTGTATCTCCTCCCTCAGAGTTGGTTTGACTCTCTCAGGTACCTTATAAGGGGCCTGCCTAATAGGCCTTTGGGTTCCTGTATCCACCTGCTGCTGTAACAGGTGGGTGCACCCTTGTTTCCCAGTGAATATGTCAACAAACCCCTGTAACAATGCTCAGATTTCTTCAACTTGGGTAGGAGATAGCTGCTGGGACATTGTTATCCCTTCTACTGAGGTGTCAGTCCAAGCCTCAGTTAGGAGATCACTCACCAGATCTCCCTCAGACTCTTCCTGCTATCCACTGCAAATGCTCAGCACAAGGGCTTCTCCTATCATGGTAAGGTTTCATCATGTTAACATGGTACAATTTGTGCCCCTGCCTCCTGCCTAGCAGTTCTACCATGTAGTTAACATCACTTACCTTTCTTACCACCTTGTAGGGTCCATCCCAAGCTGCTTGCAACTTGTTGTGTCTGACAGGAATATAAACCATTACCTGCTGCCCTACAGCATACTCTCTATCTCAATCATTCCTGTCATATCATACTTTTTTCTGTTGTCGGGCTTCTGCTAGGTTTTCATGGGCCAAGCCCATGAGTTCCCTGAGCCTTGTCCTGAGGTTTAGGACATATGCCACAACAGACTCCTTGTGAGATTCACACTCACCTTTCCACTCATCATGAATTAAACCTAGTGGTCCCCTCACCCTATGCCAATACAGCAACTCAAAGGTTGAAAAACCTGTGGATTCCTGGGGAATCTCTCTGTAAGCAGACGACAGATGGGGCAAATATTTGTCTCACTCTCTCTTAAACTGGTCTTCAAATGCCCATAGCATGGACTTAATTGTAGAATTTAACCTCTCAACCAGACCATTAGTCTGGGGATGGTAGGGGGTGGTCTTCAGGTGTTTCAATGCACAGTACTTCCACAGATAAGCCAGCAGGTCTGAGATGAAATTGGCACCTCTGTCAGTCAGTATTTAATTTGGGAAACTTACCCTGCTGAAAATCTCTAACAAAGCATTTGCCACCTTTTAAACCTCAATGGAGGGCAAAGCCACTGCTTCAGGGTATCTTGTAGCATAATCTACTACTACTAGGATATACTTTTTCCCTGTGGAACTTGGGGTACTCAGAGACAACACAATATCCATAGCTACCTTCTGAAATGGCTCCTTAATCACAGGCAAAGGCATTAAAGGAGCTCTCACCTTGTCTTCTGCCTTGCCTACCTTTTGGGACTGCTCACAGGTCCAGCAGTACCCTATTACATCTCTGGAAATTCCAGGCCAACAGAAGTCCTGTATAATATGACTCTTTGTACATTTTATGCCCATATGACCTGCAAAGGGAATGTCATGGGCTATGGCTAGAAGCACCAGATGGTAGGCTCTAGGCACTACCAGCTGCTGTACCTTCTCACCTTCTATCCCTCACTCAAGGGTACACTCTCTATACAGTAACTCTTTGTCCCAGTATACAGATTTCCCCTGCCCTTGAGAATCAGATGCCTCACTAGCTACCTGCCTCAGGCCTTGCAATGTAGGGTCTGAGAGCTGAGCCTGTCTCAACTCTCTCTCTCTTTGTAACCCTCCCCAGCTCCCCTTCCACAAGAAGTCTGGTATCCTCTGACAGTAGTGCCTCACTGTCAGCCTGGGTACTATTACTCACCTCTACCCTTGCAGTCCCTCTGTCTAAGGGAACATCAGTACCCACAGTCATCTGTGGCTCATGTTCAATCTCACTGCTACAGGGTAGCTCCCTCCCTGAAGTAGCCACCTCACCAGTCCCAGATCCAAGTATGCAGTCGGTTCTCCCCCAGGCTACCACACTCACATGCTTGTCTCCAAGCCTGACTGTGGGTAACTGCACAAGCACATGGTACTGCACTATCAAAATCATCCCCTATCAGAACATCTGCAGGGATATCCTCAAACACACCTACTTGCTGGCTTCCTTTTCCACCCGCCCAGTCAAGGTGAACCCTAGCCAAAGGTATTTGCAATGGGATTCCTCCTAAAGCTCTGACTGGAGTAGACTGGCCAGGCAAGTCGTGCTCCTCTGTAATCACTGCAGGCTTTACAATGGTTATGTCAGAGGCTGTGCCTCTCTTAGCAATGGCCTTATTGCCATTCACTACAATAGGATATAACCTCTTGTGGTAGTTGGGTACCTTTGTTGTCTCAAGACAACCTACTGTTGGCATTTTGTCTTTCCCACTTACTGGCTCCCTCACCTTTTGTTCCCCACCTTGCCTCCATGGACATCTGTATGCCACATGGCCCCACTGGTTGCATTCAAAACATTTAACCCTAGGTCCTGGATGTGTACCTGGACTAGTGGCTTCCCTGCTACTGGCAGATTCTGTTGGGGAAGTCTGGGCTGAACACCGTGGGTTCCTATTGATCCATGAGCAATACTCGGGGTCACTTTCCTGTGTAGGGATGCACTGCTTGCTTGGTATAGGTCACCCTTCTTCCCCAAGTCCTCTGGAGTAGCAAATTGTCTATCAGCTAAACAGATCCTCATGTCCTCAGGCAAAGTGCTAAGAGTTCCCTCACCAAATCATTTGCCAGCCCTTCAAAAGTGGTGACCTGACATCCACTCATCCACCTATTAAAATAAGTGCTCAGTTCAGCAACATATTCACACACACTTTCATCTGCCTTGCTTCTATGCTCACAAATCTTTTCCTATATGTTTCAGGTGTTAGCTGAAAAAAAATCCAACAGGCAGTTCTTAACAGCAGTATAATTAAAACAGTCAACATCAGACATTTTGGACAAAACAGTTGCAGCTTTATCATGGAGTAAGGGGGTCTTAATTGGCCAGATGTCTTAGCCTACGAAGTTGATAGAATACCTCTCAACTTTACAGATTTTCACAGAATGTCCTGATTATTGCCTCATATTATGGTCTGTTCCACATTAAATTTGTGATTTTCTGGATTTCTGTGGCAAATCAGTGGGGTTTGAATTCACTAAATAATGACAGTCATTTGAGTTTCATACTTTGTATAATTCAGAAAGTGCAAGGTAAACAATAACTTTTATTCTAGCAACTTTCTAAGTATATAAGATCAGTATTTAAAATGTGACCCTTTTTTGAGGCTTTGCCTCCCTAGTAATTTTGGGTTTGTCTAGATGTTTTGTACCAAGAGGTTGAGAGCTATGGTTGACAGCAATGTATAAGTTTGTAAGAGCAATATTTAAAAAAGTGTCCCTATGCCTGTCCCTTTCACCAATCCCTGCTGGATTCCTTTGTCCAGGTGTCTTGCCCTGACAGGTTGTGGGGACTGCCTGACTTACGATCTGTACTGTGCTGGGGGGTGGGTGCATACCTCTCAAATGTGCAGATTTTCACAGAATGTCCAGATTTTTGCCTCATATCTTTGGCCTTTTCCTCATAAAATTTCTAGTTTTCTGGCAAATCACTGGAGTGATCTAAGGAGTGAAGTCACTAAATAGTGACATACATTTGAGTTTCATACTTTATATTCTTCATAAAATGCATGCTAACACAAATCCTTTTATTCTAGCACCTTTCTAAGTTTCTAAGAGTAATATTTAAAATCTGTCCCTATTTTTGGCCTTTTGCCCCCTATTACATCAGGCTTTGTCCAGATTTCTTAAGCTAAGAAGTTAAGAGGTGTGTGGGGAGGAGGGCATGGCAATTGAGCTGCTCTATGCAAAGCCGGTGTGCTTTGGAATGTTTTAAAGGTTTATAAGAGCAATATTTAAAAAGTGTCCCTATTTCAGCCCCTTTTCCCACCCCCTACTTGATGCCTTTGTCCAGATGTCTTGTCCTAACAGCCTGCACCCTGACCTATGATCTGTAATGGCCTTTGGGGGATGTGGCAGATGAGCTGCTGTTTGTAAAACTTGTGTGATTTGCAATGCTTTAAAAGTTTATATGAGCAATATTTAAAAAGTGTCCCTATTTTTTAACCTTTGTCCCCCTTTTATGTCAGGCTTTGTCCAGATTTCTAGCTCTGAGAGATTGAGAGGTATGGTGATGTGTACTGTTCATTTGGGGGGTGGGGCAGACCTTCTGTTCTCCCCTTTACATGGAGTTGGTATCCATGTTGGGATTTAATGGTTCGTGGCTGCCAATAGTGACACCAGCTACGAAACCTCAGTTAGGCATGTCGCACTTCATTACTATACATTGCGTGCTGCCATGGACTGATGGCAGTCGTGTACATGGATACACTCCATGTAGGCTCTACACAGAGCCTATATGGAGTTTAATGAATCCTGGGGTAAGTCTTTGCAAATATACTATTTGTTTCACTATAAAGGTCACTTCTAACCATGATTACAAATGCATTTTTCATTTTTTCCTTTGTTTTTTTTAAATGCTTCAATGAGCAATCAGCATAAAGTCATGCCAAAAAATGTGAACACTGTAGAGGAGGCAGAATATCGAATTGGAGGGAAGTTTTGCTGGGTGTGATAGCTGCACAGCAGGGACTAGAGTATTACTCCTTTCCCCACTGTGGTATTATCTTAGAGTTGGTATATATATATATATATATATATATATATATATATATATATATATATATATAATTACCATGGAGTGTGGGTGGTCCAGGCCCCAACATGAGAGGTACAGTGGGGCATGTCCCCTGCAAAAAGCAGGTATTTTGTTTTTTCTTTGTGTTTTCAATATTTTTTCCATTTTGATGTTTGGGTTTTCAAGCTTTTATGGCTCAGTATTGTGTCGATCACTCATATGAGCTTTTGACAATATAATAGGAATCAGTTTTCCTTCACTTGGTAACATATAAAAGTATTAAATAAGTAAGTTGTCCCACTGCCATTTATTAATTTTTAACTAGTGTACAAAACATGGCATAAATATATCATACAAAAGAATTCTGAAGAATAAACCAATATTCATGCAAGTTTCCAAATGAAATTAAAAAGCTACATACTAACATTAATTTCATTCTGTGTGCCATAGCACTGATAAATTGTTGAAATATTATTTCTTAAAACAATGCCATGGTGAAAAGAAAAAAAAAAACTTGTTTTGTTGGAACAGCTCTTTCATTCTGAGAAAGGGGTAAAAGCAGAATATTTTTCTTCTAGTTTTGCTGGCTTATAAATTAACTAAATTTCATTGCTGAAATACAGTGGTCTTTTAAAAGTTCAAGACAAGATAATGCAGACCCTAAAATTCTGAGTGTCTACAGAGATTCACTAAGAATAATAGTGAACTGCAAAAGTCACTGTTTTACATTACAACCACTAAATCTTAGAATAAAGGGGTTTGAACCCATGTACCTTCACTACATATGTGTTGTAACTTTGAGATCACTGACCCTCTCAGAAAAAAAAAAAACAATTCAATGAGGTACAGCAATTTCAAAATGCCCCCTTAATTGCACTTAAAGTCTCAGATTTCTGAGAGCAACACTTGCAGTCCTTAAACTTTGGAACCCCAGGAGATAAGCTGCCAGTCATTTGAGTAGGGTGTTGTGTTTCATGCTTCTAGGAAAGTCGTGGTTTTTTTTGTTCTTTCTTTCACAAATCAGTACTTAGATGATATGTGTTCCACGTGGTTTGGTTATAAGAATTAGTTTTCATGGATATGTACCTCCAATCTAAATGTAAGGATCCTTTAATGTAAAGCGACTAAAGGTAGGGGATTGTCAACAGCTGTTGTGTGTTCTTCCCTGGTAATAGAACAGTGTGCTGCATGATGGAATAAGTAATCCAAGGCACTTAGGAAGACAGAAAAAAACAAACAAATCAATATTCCAATTCTTTCATATATTCTTTCATACATGTATTTCCTATATTATCATATTTAATGTTATAAGGAACAATGGTAGCTTATCAAGGCACTCAACAGATGTAAGAGAGAGTAACTGTCCTGATTCATATTCCCACACACAAGCACACAAAGTCACTTGCACACATGCCTTGGTGAAATTTAGTCATCAAGTTATCTATCTGCGTGTCTTTTAATGACTGATAAAAGTTAAGAGCCCTGTAAAATCCTTTATTGATATAAGGATACATAATGATGCCACAGAGTATATAATGCTTTTATACACTTTTATTTATTTTAATTGTCATAATCGTTCCACGATATGGTAATTATCAAGGTGAGGTTTTCTTTGACCATTGGTGTCCATTATCTCTGCTACAACAGTTCACACTTGTCAACTACCAAGACATCATGGGAAATAACAAAAAGTGAGTCATAAGTGAATTGCAAGGTTAACTTGTTAAACAAAATAAAGTGTTTTGGTTTCTATTAAGCATTTGGAGTTGAACAACAATTTGGACAAGCCATAACCATTTAGATACAGTGCTGACCAGAGAAGAAGGAACTTTTTAGGAACTATATCTTTACATGCAATCCAAAGAGAGTATATTATAACTGCAATAATCTAAACCTGTCGGATGTAAAAATACAAAATCTGAGGAAGAAATCATCCTGGCAAACTAACTAATTTACTTACCTGAACTATTATTTCTTCATCTGAAAGTAGTTATATAGTATTTACAGTTATGACATCTCATACATTTTTATACAACTGACCTCCTACTCACTGTGGCCTTCTTATTCAAAAATAATTGCAATTTCTAAATCTTCAAACATTTTTATTAAAGTAGTTAGTAGAGTGTACACAAGTTTTCATGATAATGTTTGATTTTTATGCAGTTCTCTGTTCTTATTTTATAATGAGTAGTTTGGCAGCACAGTCAGTGTGGAATTTTCTCTCATAAGATGTGCATCGTCTGAAGATGATTTTTTGTGCAATTTTAATTAAGATTAGTATTAAAGTAATCAAGGCAGTAATATAATCATCATATAATCATTGTTAGGTAAAATGTTATTTCCAAAATGTTAAATTAAATAATTTGCTTTGCTCACTTAGTGATGAAGCAACTTTTTCATGTTCTTCCCTATTAGTAATATATATGTGCTCTCTAGCATGCCACTTGAAATTATCTTTTTATAGCTGGAACAAAATGTTCCATCTTGCTCATATTTCCATCAAGACTGCATAGGCATGATTGCTATGTTTCAGTGTAAAATAATGAATTTTTTAAAATCTTGCTATGTTTAAAGTAATGCCTATCTCTATGAGTAGCCTTAAACAAGCTATTATTTACTAAGTGTGGCTCACTTCACAAAGCCTAATACTTTTAGTTGGACAATTCTAGTACTTATAAAACATTCTAAAACATCCATGGTTTCTTTGTCTACTAGAGGCACAGTTATTTGTATCTCCTCTCTGGAAAACTTATTACTTGATTTCTGACTTTCCTTAAATATTCTTTCTTTATAGTTTTCACTAATAAACCTTCAGTGACAAAAATCCAAGGGTGCAGAAAATGTAAAACAAATACTTGAAACAGAATAGGGTGAAAACTCAAGACTATAAGCATTTTTGCACTACAGTAATGATTTGCATTGAGAGCAAATCTGTTGGAATCTGACCCCTTTCATAAGCCTGCTTTATACAATGACCTGCAATGAAGTATGTCTCTTGCACCGAGAACAAGTCTTTCAGAATTTGGGCAGGCTTACTCTGGAGTAAGATACTTTCACTCAGAGAAAGTCTGTTGGAATCTGGTCCCTACTTTCTACAAACACATTTTGATGGATACATTTTACTTTATCATAATAATATTTTTTACTTTCCCATACATCATTGTTCATTCATCAAATGATCACACACAATGAAAACCCTACTAACCATTTCAATGAATCTCACACATCAGATCTTTTCCTTATTGAAACTGCATGCAACTAATCATAGATCAGAATATAAAAACTAATATGTGTGTGTGTGTGTGTGTGTGTGTGTGTGTGTGTGTGTGTGTGTGTGTGTGTGTGTAAATATGCACATACACATTAACTTTGACATTATACAAAAAAGAACAAAATGAAATTGTACTACATAACGTCATCTGATTCATCCTTTCTTCTTTTCTATATGCATAATGCATGGGTCATCCAGTAGCACAGCCAAAATCACATCACTAGCAGTATTCTAGAAGGAGGGTACTCCATGAGTTAGACCTGTTAGATGACAATTTCTTGATGAGTGTCTTGTATCCTGTTCCAATTTCTGTGTGCTATTATTCAATAAAAAAAAAAACACAGTGTCTCTTCTGTTTGCTTCTTTAAGTACCACATTAAAGATATGCATTTCTTCCATGTCTTGTTATAATTTATTCAATAACTTGCATATGTTTTTGTGGGTTTTATAATTATTTCATTGTAACCTACTAGATTTGTTAGTAACTGATTTAAACCATGTATTTGGGCTCCACTAAGTTAATAAAGTTACTCATCTGGAGAAAACTATGATCTGAAAATTTTAAATAGTGTTCAAATTTACTATCCTTTTTCCTGTAGGTCTTCACCATCATTACAATGTTTATTATTTTATCTGGCTGGCTTTTTTTGTAACATTATATTGTTAAACGTGCAAATTGCAACAAAGTAGCCATACACTACAAATATCTCAAATAGTTTGGTTATTTTTGCCAAAAACAGCTTAAGACAAAGAAATCAGATATCACTGGTAATCATTTCAGTTTAGACAGCACCATAAGTATAAATGCAAAACTTTATTTGTTAATCACCTGTTTTTACCAATCATATATTGACACTGCATGCATTCAAAGTGTTTAAGTTTGGAAATTGCGTTGCCCTTTTTCTCCTCTCGTGGTCCCTGGCCTAAAGTTCAAAAGCTCTAGGAAACTTTGCATTAGTAGATCTCTGAGAAGGAAGAGTTGCTTTAAATTGTTGAAACTAATGAGTGGATGATTAAAGATGAGGCAGTAGGAGGAGCTAATAATGAAGTAGCAATGTACAGAGCTGGAGGCAATAAGGAAACGTTAAGCACGTCTATGCACCATAGCAGCGAACACGATGCAAACAGTGTCCCTGAAAAATATTCAGATTTTGTGACATGCAATACAGATGAATCACATGCAATACAGATAAATCACATTACATACTCATGTTGTCATACATAAATGTATTCTGACTGCAACACCCTTGCATGGCTATGCAAATTAAATAATCTGCTTCAGTTTTTACATCGAGTTAAAAATCATAACTACAACAGTAAATTAGTAATTTTAACAGAAATTTCATGAGGACCAGCTGCACAACCCCTGATTAATCATACCTGATTATGTGAGCTGTTGATGATCTAAAAACACTATATATTTCTCCAAGGTGCATCACCCAAATACAGTAATACATAGAAGGACAGATTGCAGGAGGCAACTCCCTCTGCAGGGGCTTGGGTGGACAGAAGCATCCACTGGAAAAAGAACATTCTACATGCTGTTACTTCATGTGATTACTGTCAGTCCTAGCAAAACAGACTTCATAAAACAAATGCATATCCAATTTTAGCAAACTAGATGAAAGGGAAACAAAAAGAATTAAGACATTTGAATTTAGTGGAGTCATAATCAAAGGTCAGACTCCACTACATTGGGACTTGAAACAGTGGAAAATATTTTGTCAAATCGAAATGATTGCAAAGTTAAAAATGTTATATAATAGAATATCACCAACTACTTAAGTAAGATTATTTAGTATTATTATTTTTATGTTTATTCTCTGTTATTATTTTTATTATTAATTGTTTGCATTGGAGTCTACCTCCTTTACTCTCAGTGTGGTAGCTCTGACCCAGTGCTTTCTCTAACTATACTACTTCTAAGGTCACACAAATTTGGACTGAAGAAAAGGGAAACTATAAAACAAACATGCTAATCCTTTCTATTTGCTCAGGTTGACCAAAGAGAAAGCATTGAGTTATACAAGTGACATTACTACAGTCAAAACAATGCAAGCATTTCAGCACCTTCCCTCAAAAAGTGCACTCAGTCCAGGTTTCATCAAAATGGGACACAAACTTCAGTTTTCTTATCTGATCTTTCTTTCTTTCCTTTTTCTTGCACCTGATTTACTTTAAATCTTTTTTCAGATATCAATTAACCAAATTTCTGTTGTTAAAAAGTTAAAACAATGAAGGAAAGTATATTGTGAAGAAGAAATTTTGCCTTAATGATCAAGGAACTTCTTGGAATCAGGATGCTGCTAACATGAGAACCACATTATATATTTCATTCTTACCAATTTTTTATTAGACTTTAGAAACTGATTTTAACAGAGTACAAACTAATAATTAGAAAACATGCAAATGCTATCTATGAGAACATAGTATCCCATTAAAGATAAAGAGAGATTATGTTTTTCTATAGAGATGGTCACAGAAAACTGTGAAAGGAGAGTTTATATCATGGAGTATAGAGGGTTTTAGAAAAGTGTATCTCTTGATTTGAAATGTTGACAAATTTGATAACTATAGAACTAAACAATGGGACCATTTTTTAGTGAATTTGTAAGATGAGTAGTAGAAAGACCATTTTGCCTGTTTGCAGAGGAAAGGCCTATTTTTTAAAGCAGTATTAGTACAAAATAAGGTTCAAACATTTAAAACATGACTATTAATTTGTTGCAAGAAAAACATGTAAACTAATGTATTTAAATTGCAAAGAGAGAGTGCGTAGTTGGAGGAAAGCTTGTAGCAACATCAAATAAGGAAAGAGACCAGTGAATAATCCTAGTACATTACCTAGAGATAAGGTAGTAATGTGAAACATCAGCAAGAAAGGATGGCAGCATACTGAGTTGCATAAGAACAGGTGTCATAAGTATGGACAACAGGTTAAGTCCTTATATGGACTAATAAGAAGAGGTTTCATAAGTATGGACAACAGGTTAAATACTTATATGGACTAATAAGAAAAGGGCTCATAAGTATGGACAACAGGTTAAGTCCTTATATGGACTAATAAGAAGAGGTTTCATAAGTATGGACAGCTGGAAAAGTTTTCAGATGGACTAATAAGAAGAGGGTTCATAAGTATAGACAGCTGGTTAATTCTTCATATGAGCTAATAAGAAGAGGGTTCATAAGTATAAACACCTGGTTAAGTCCTCATATGGATTAATAAGAAGAGGGTTCACAAGTATAGACAGCAGGTTAAATACTTATATGGACTAATAAGAAGAGGGTTCAAAAGTATAGACAGCTGGTTAAGTCTTCATATGGGCTTATAAGAAGAGGGTTCGGTTAAGTCCTCATTTCTGCAGACTGTGTCTTTCTAAGCACATAAACTAGAAAGATTAGAGCCACATCTATTCAAAAGAGTCTCCTATCTTTTCATCTTTAGAATATACAGCTGCTTGTTTTATGAACTATATTTAAGACCATAGCTAGTCTCTTGGATACTTTGTGACCCAAGTCACTGTCAGTATAGTTCTGTTTTTTTGCACAATTAAATTAGATAAATGCCCTCTGGGTGTGTATTGCTCATCTGTGTCTCAGGAAGAAAGATGACAGATATTGTTGTCTTTGGCATCTTGTAGCTGTCTTTGGCATCTTGGTAATACCTTGTTATAGCTATTCTGCCCCTTTAAAATGTCTGAAGTAAACCAGATTTTGTCTATGGGGTATAATACAGTTATACAATATTATATTATAGAGAGGTATGTGTAAAGATTACCTCTTATGAAGCCTTGCATTAGACATTCACCACTACTTAATTGTGTGAAAAATTGTCTTGCACACAGCTATGAGCAGGGATATGAAATGCAAAAAGTTTTTTTTCCATGTCGTTGGACATGATTTTCAGTCTTTATATAATGTTCTTAATGTTTTGAGCTTTTCGTAATACATCTATTACTCCATATGTGGCTTAGACCTTTTCATTCTTAGCAGTATTTAATTCTGGATGAAACAGCCCTCCGTTTTGTAGGCATTCATGTTCCCTCTTGCATCACATTGCTGTCTGTCACATTACAGGAATCACTTTATATTTTAATGGTTAGATATAAGTTAGTACTTCATATAACTGAAGTGTTCTTGAAAAGTTAACATCATTTGGATAGTATAGGTTGGTGTCTCACTTTGTACTTGACATGAGGATAGTAAGCTAAATTGTAATTGTATAAACATTCATATTAAGAGGCTGGAAACAGACTAATTTTGAAAAAAATGGATTTTTTAGATTATTTGGCTGTTCAAGAAACCCATTTATCTCCTGCAGAAGACAGGGCTCTTTAATGGAATGGGTAGAAGTGTAACAATATTAGGGCTGATGTGGCACCTGTCCCAGATACCAACATGTAGGGTCAGTGATAATCATATGCTTAAAAAAACAGTTTGACAGTTCTACAACATACCATAAAGAGATCACCATCACAATCATTTATAAACAACTTTTTTTCTTTGAACTACATGCAGGCTTGGTTAGTAATCCACAAGTGATCCCTTAGTGGCACTTGTAAACTGGTAAACTGTTTTATTTTCTTACGGTAGCAACAAGTTAATGATGATGACACATTAATGCATGGTCTTGGGTGTTCTGATGTCCAAACTTACTGCAACTTCTGCCTTACATACTTCTGTTAGTCTTCCACATCCAGGCCAATGAGAATAATAAGGCAGTTGGCATCAAATATGTCCTATTTAGCATTGAGGGCTCCTTATACTGACACCGGGGGTGATATGCTTGATAAATCATGAGAATAAGATTACCATACAACTTTTTATACTTTGAGTTTGATGATTTCTGTCTATTTTAACCTTTGTGTTTCTAGCTGTAAATAGATTTTGTGAGTGTCTATTTTATGATGTCAAATTTGTTTGTTGTTTGTTATTTAATGGGGTTGAATGGATTAGGCTAGATGCATGAGTTTTAGTGATTTGTTGCCTAAAGCATGTATATTTTATCTGTGTTGTAATCTTTTCTGCTTGACTATCTGTGGTAGAAGTCACGCTTGTATAAATGATAAGCTAGGTATTTTCAGTCATATTTTAGGCTGAGACAAAAAAAGTTAGAAATAATAAAAATGTTTCTATTGAACAGAAAGAAAATGTTGATATTCATGCTTTACTTGTTATATTCAACTGAAAAAAAAAACATAAAGCTGATGTTATACTGTTATTTAATGTTATCCTTTACCTTGTCAGATTTCAGATTGTTCACAAATGAAAATGAATAAAATTTAAATTAGAAAAGTGAAAACAAAAAATAGTGCATGGCTTGTACTACATAACACATTTAAGAAAGACTACTCAAATATAAATTTGGGCAATATGAAGGAGATACTACTCTAAAAAGAGGGATGTCAGAACTTGTGGCCCTCCCAAAAGTTGAACACATTCATATCTGTGTAGTTATTGAGACATAGCTTTTAGTGCACTAACTGAACTCCCTCTACACCACGGTATAGTGCCTGTCATGCCTCTGGATCCTTGGATACCTGTGGGATAGTATACACCTTTGTTATGGACACTACTACTTTACATCAGATTAAACACAGCCCTAACCTGGAGCTACTGGAGATCCAAATCACCTTTAACAAATCCAATGATTACTTCACTGCTAGCTACAGATCCCCATTGTAATAACAATATCACAGAAATTACCTTAACACTATTCAAGCATTAAATATCAAACCAAATATCTTTTTACTAGGGGACTACAACTACCTAAGCATTGACTGGCACACACACACATCTAAAAATAGTTCTGCTTAGCATTTCCTAAACATCATTAATACCACTCTACTGGAACAAGTTGCAAAACTACCCAGTAGAGACTCTAAAATATTTGACCTAGTTCTTACCAACATAGCCCCTACCTGCTTCCCACCGTGCATCTGCTCTTCCTTTGGACAATCTGGCCACAAATCAGTTATCTTCTCTGTCAGACTTGTGGTACCACCCCACCACCAAATTAGACCATCTTCATGGACTTCACAGCAACCTCAACTTATGTTTATAGAAGACCTACTTAAAATTCCCTATAATATCAAGCAAAATGGATCTAACTAAGAGGGCTGCCACATGTACCTGTGACCCTTACCAGCACCTGAACACTTGCATAGAAAAGTCAGTACCTACCCACGCCGAATAAAATGTTAATAATAATAAAATGTTAAATTCAGTAACAGACGTCTGCGGAAGAAGTCATGTATTAATAATCTGTACAATAAAAAGGAAAATAATGAAAATTTGCAAGAAATCCCCATTTCTTTACCAAAAAGACTACACTGAAACATACCAGCTATGAACTTAAAAACATCAAAAGAAAATTTGAAACAGAGTACGAACAACATATTCCAAGGGAAATGACAAGTTCTTATTAAGGTATGTCAGAAATAAATTTAAGGAATAATGTTCAACAAAGATTGGAGGTCATCTATAATAATATCACCCATTCCAATCACAAGGATATAGTTAATATATTAACAGGCAAATTCAGTGCAACTTCATCCCTCCTACCCACATTGTTGCCTCCCCACACTATCACTAAGAATTTATTTTCCCATGAGATTACCCTGAAACAAGTCTGAGAAACCCTATTCAAGCCTAAAAAAATTATTCTATGGTACTGGACAACATATCAAGTTGCATTGTCATCAGCAGGGCTGGTCTTTTCAATTGTGAGGCCCAATTTGCCCCATTTTGGTGAGGTCCCTCAGTTCTCCACTAGTTCCTATCATAAGGTCTGCTTACCTCACTCAGGCATAGCATAAAGAGCCTGGTTCATTGAGCACCTTTGTCTATATAGTGCTGCATTAGGTGTGTGCATAGTGACTTACCAGTCAACATGTCCCCAGACTTATGTAGTACTGTTTGGATCTCCTGAATGTAGGCAGGGGATAGATGCATATTTTCCCTTGTCTCTGCCTCCCACACTTTTTTTATATTTTCTCTCTTTTCTGTCGCCCGCCCTTCCCTTCTTCCCCTTTTGACTCATCCTCACCAATAGCATGCACTGTAAATACTTTTTATAGTATTTCTTCAAAGAAATATTTCACTGTATGATGCTATGACAGTACACACATGTTCTTCTTACTAATTTTACTGTCTTAACTCTTGTATCGCATCTACTTATGATTGTGTTCATTAATGTTACATATTATCCTAACTTATACCTCTCTGTCTGAAAATTGTCTAGGTGGATCAGTGTTCTGCTTTGTTTAACAAACTTAAAATATAAAAATAAATAAATAAATATCACTACCTTTTTAAGTTAAGAACTCTATACACTCTAGCATCTTGGGGAGGTACTGCAGACAATACCAAGCAGACCATGCTACTAAAGTCAGGCTCTTTTGGAAACACAAAACCTGACAAAGTGTTTTAATACATCACAGTCCCTTTCACTCTCCTCGTGTGCACAGTGTTATTGGATGTCAGGACGTAATGGAAAAATAAGTCAGTTTGGCTATGATTAATGTTTGCAGGAAGACTGACAAGTCAATACATTCTCATCTAATATTCTTCATTTTGTGGGCTTCCAGTCATTTCTGTATTTGATCTCAAGGTTGGAATTCATTAACGTTTCCACAAAACCACATATAACTGCTGAACTTCTTCAAAATGCTTAACAACAACTAGAACAAGAACAAGAACAATAACAATAATTCCAGGCTTCTCTTTGGAAATGTCATTGCTCATACACTATTTCACTTATAACACATTCAGAAATTGTAAGTTTATTTAATTATTTGTTAAACTGGGTAAGTGGGCAGATGCATGTAGATCTCTTCCAGCTTTATCATAGGTCACAGGGGCAATAGTAGGACTAATTTAGAGCTGTCACTAAGCACAGATTTTAGGCAGGTAGAAAGAAATTGAAATGCTTTAAAAGAACCCATATGGATGTATCGGAAATGTGCAAATCTCAGTACCTACCTTCCCTGAATAAAATGTTAACTTCAGTAATAAACCTCTGTGGTAGAAGTCATGTATTAATAAACATTCTCTAATAAACTTTGTTCCAAAACTACTCACCATTCTACTTCAATCATTTTCTAGATTTATCTTTCTGCTTGCCCGACTGTTTTGGAAATGACTCTGAATCAATGATGCCCCTGCAGTACATTTATGAGTTAACTTGCTTCTGTTACTCTTTGCCACTTTCAACCAAATGAATCATTTTCTATCCACCACTCAGCATGTAAACGCCTCAACACATACCTCATGCGTCATTTCCATGGGATTACTTTCCTCCTGTCTGTGACTGCATTTTGTCACAAGTGAGAGTGATCTGAGGCCACTACAAATCACAGTATATATTATCTTATTCTTTTATGCTTACTAATGTTTTCATATTGTCTGAGACTATTTTACAGATATTTCTTGTGATTGTATTCAGTAGCAAGCAGCCACTCATGTCAACAAGAGAAGCAAAAGAAAATATGGTACCTCACTATCAGTCTTCAAATTAAGCATGGTTTTATTGTCATCCAAAACAGTAAATGGAGTGGTAAGCAAAGTCAGATGGTTAATCTAACTTTCTCCTTTACACTGTCTCTCACACAAATCTATGGGCAACATAAAGCATAATAACCCTGTCATAGCCTAGTGCATGACCACTTGAGAAATTGATGCTCTATTGGGGCAAATAGGTCCAATAGATATAAGGCCAGCCATGCTCATTAGTGCCAAATGGGAATTATCTGAGTCTCTATATAAGCTGCTCAAATTCAGCATATCGATTAGATCTGTTCCTGGTGTCAGAACATTCACTGTGATGCCCCTACACAATGGTGGCCCTTCTATCAACCTTGGTAATTATAGAGCCATCAGTCTCACCAACCTTATATGCAAAGCCAGCAATGTGTCATAACAGCACTCATTTATGTAGATATAGACATTTTAACTGTTCAAATCTCAATCAGTTTTGTTTTGTGACAAGGAATTCCTGTTTCCTTAACCTAGTAAGCTTCACTGAAAAGGTCACAGAGGCTGTGGACAGTGGTCATTCTGTGCACACTGCTTATCTTGACCTGACCAATGCTATTAACACTATCCCTTGCGCTGGTAGTATTGAAAAAAAATAAACAAGTTCATTGTAAACTCACACACTGTCTCTTAGAATTCAAACTGGTTCTCAAATGGATATCAAATTGTGAAAGGTGATAGTTCCTCCATGAATATAACATTGTAACTAGTAGAGTGCCACATTGCTCAGTTCTAGGTCCTGTTCTATTTGACATTTATTCTGCAGACATCCAAGTCAATATATGAGCAGTGTAGCTGACAAGGTTTGCAGATGACTGCAAACTGGGCACTGTTACCCTCTTATCTGCTAATACAAAACAGCTCAAGAAAGGGCTTGAATATGCACATACATTGTGTATCAAACACACTCTTAATCCAAATAAAAAAGTGTATCATAGTAACATTGGTCAGAACAGTTGCTCCCTCCTCATATTTTATAGTTACATTCAGACATATATGGACATAAGAGAGTAGTTAGGTGGATAACTCTTGCTCATTCATTCTTCTTATTAACACCATAGTCAGGAAACCCTTCCATATGGCCCAACTAATTTCTATGAGAATATCCTCAAGATAAAAAGCAGTCATCCTCCCACTGTACTCTTTCCTTATCAGCCACATCAATGCCCCTTCAATATGAGCAAACCTAAGCATATCACTCAGCTGGAAAGTCCCCATACATTTCTAACCAACATAATTAAAGATCTTAAATCCTTCAACTATCCTGATAGATTAACATGACTCTCCTTATACTCAGTAGTCTACAGGTTGCTAAGAGATGACCTGCACTTTGCTTTATAGCCAAAATATACGCAGTCCTTTTTTACCTCCTATTTTTTCATAAAACTAGTCAGTCTACAAACATCCCAGTAAGGACCCAAATCTACAAAAACAAATGAACAGTACTCACAGGTGGTATACATTCCTAACTCAGCATATTCATTTTCTACAGGATAAGTTTCCCCTACAAGTTAAATTAGTACTATGGCTGCCTTTAAGCCTAATCTTGATGACTAGATAGGTAGACGCAAATTTGCATCTTGGTTGTCACGTATGGCTCTGCTTGATTTGGGAGGTGAGTGCTACTAAGTGCTTGAAAAGGACGTCAAGATTTTTTAAGTCTGCCTGTACAAAGGTGCATATGGCTATGCGTCTTATGGTACCCACGATTCCTTGTCTAGTCTGTTACAGTGTTCCTAACAGAAGACGTTAGTATGCATAATATTGAAGAATAGCATTGAGAAGTATGACTAGAATGTGTGAATACCTCATGGGTACCATTACCTCATGGGTACCATCGGTGTTAATAACCTAACATTAAAAAATATGTATAAGGACAAGATGGAAACAGCTGAGGAAGCAAGGTAGTTGAAAATTTCTTGGAGGAAATTGTGGAAGCACTAATTCACTGAAAGGCTGATGAGTGGTAGCCAATGTCTACACAATGAGATTATTTAGTCAAACACTGGCAACACAATTCTGAGAACAATAATGCAAATATAAAGTAATTCAAATGGCAATGTGATATGAAGTGAATAAAGAAAAAGCTAGTTAAGCAGGATTTCACAATTTATTCAGTATTTATGGAAAATGGACAAACCTAGGTAGCCCAAGCAGTCCTTTCCTGATGTCATAATCTCAGTTTATTTTTGAAGGTGGTTTATTGTTATCCATTTTATTCTACTTTACTTCTTTTTACTTGCACATGTGAGAGGTTGGCAGTTGTCACGGCATTATGTAGCAATGTGTTATAGTAATGTTTACTGTAATAAGGCTCAAATACTAACTGGTAATGGTGATGTACAGAACATGAGAATAAATTCCCATGAAACATTCTAACTGGAGACACACTATAAACTTTATATTTTCCCTGATATGAAATTATATACATGCCTATATACTCATGCAAGCCAGCAAACAAAATGTGAAAATTAACTAAACTACCCAATTACTTCCCTTAGTGGCATACAGTTGTCTCATCCTAAATCCCTTTCCCTTTCATTTATCTTTTTTTTTCTGGGCACTTTGAAAGTCTCTACCAATTGCCTACACATCTGTCTGTAAATAAGTGTGTGTATGTTTATATATACACAATATACAATCTGATTTAATCTGTAAAGTTCTTCCTCAGTTTGCAGAACATAGCAGAGTGTATCTCCCCTGTTCTTTTGTTTCAACTCAGCTCATTTTCAGAGTCTTTCTTTTCGTTTATAGACCCAGGTCATATAGCATCTTTTTTCTATAATCATCAAGTGTGAGCAAACCTAACCTCATTTCCATGGTTCCCTATCAGAAGCCTGAAACACTATAAGCCTGAAAATCAAAATCCTGAAAACTATAGACTGAAAGACCAAAATCCTGAAAGACCAAAATCCTGAAACTCAAAATCCTGAAAACACAAAATGGACATACTGACGTCATTGTGGCTTTGCTATTGTTAGCCCTGTGGTGTTGGGTCATGCGTTGGGTTCAGGTAAGTGTGCGGTTGGTTTTATGTTAGGGTTAGGGGCGGTTTAAGTGAGTTAGGGTTAGGGCGCAGGATAGGCATGTATGCAATAGTGACAAATATTGGGGTTAGGGGCGGTTTAAGTGAGTTAGGGTTAGGGCGCGGGTCAGGTGAGTGTGCGATAGTGACGAACCTTAGGTTTAGGGTTAGGGTCAGGGTCAGTTGGTAGATATTAGTGTCTTTATAGTGACATATTAGCATTATTTGTGTTTTCAGGATTTTGAGTTTCAGGATTTTGGTCTTTCAGGATTTTGATCTTTCAGTCTATAGTTTTCAGGATTTTGATTTTCAGGCTTATAGTGTTTCAGGCTTCTGATAGGGAACCCATTTCCATATACTTCTTCATAATCCACATAATGTGAACTAATTGAATTTCTTTGCTTCCATGCGGTTTCCAATGCAAAATGCCATAGTTCAGCCATGGTATTAGGATGATCTGTAGAGTATGAGCATTTGTGAATCACACTGAATTGCTGAAGCAATTAATGTGAACATACATAAAATTATTTATTTTTAAAAAAACATGAAATGTTTAAGAAAGAAATTAAAGAAATCTAAAATCTTTACAAACTCCTATAAAAAGAGTACATTCTCAATTACCAAATAACAACCTCTTGTCTACACACTATAACATGAATACCTAAGTTCCTAGTCTTGATAAAATGTCCTGACTGCTCATTATTTGTACCTAGACAGCTAAATTTACAGTGATATAATATGCAAAATATATTACATCCGCAAATATACTAACAATATATTTGGATTTCGACAATAACTGTTGACAAGCCATAACTTCTCTTAATTTGAAATTTATTTATTTATTACAATTGTTTCTGATCTTCAAAGATCATCTTATTTTTGCTTAACTAATGTAAACTATCTCTGTCTTCCAATATGCTCCTTGTGTTCAAACTACTAAGCTATTCTTTTATCACAAGGGATAAATGTAACTCAAATTTAATTTTGAAATGTATTAGTTAAAATGTTCTGTAAATTAAGTTCTGAAATTAATATCAGACCTACTTGTTTGTTTTCACACTAGAGAAGACTAGACAACTAGAACTTACATGAAACTTGATTTAATTTATATTTTTATATTGTGAATGAATGAGACCTACTAGAATTACCACTAAAACTTACTTTTAAATTATTTTATAGAATTTTTTTCCATCCAGTTTTCTTTATTTTTGATACCCATCCTTTTCACAAACCTGAGTCATTAATGCAAATTGCACGTCTATTATAGTTACTTGTTTGAGACAATCATATTACCTTGCTAGCCATACGATAGCTATATCAATCCTTTTTTTGATAATAGAAGAGCATTTCATTATATTTATACACATTATATCACCAACAAAGTAAGGATATTTGGAAATCATCTTGATAATAGACCCAGCTTTCATAATATATCTGGCTGGCTCAAATAATACTCAATTGGTGAGATCAGACAGAATTTCACATGCTAAGTATATATCTCTGGGAACAATATTCAAGTTACATTTATCTTCAGAATCCTATTTATAGTTACCCTTCAGATATCATACTCTCATTGTTTACAAACACTGAATCTTTTATATGACTAATTATGTTTTTCTCTGATTATCTCTCCATTTCTTTTCTTTGCCTGACTATCTGCTTTAATTTCCCTCAACTTTCATTCTCTTAACATGTATATTTAATAAATATCACCATGTATGTTAAATATGCCCTCCAACTCATTCTAATTTACCATTTATGTAACATTTTCAGTCATCTACTTCTCCCTTTTCATTATATTTTCTTTTAATTTCTTTAACAGTGCAGACACAGAGTTCTCTTTTTTCTTTTCCATTAATCCCATCAATTTATTTATATAGCTTGTCGCCATTTTTCTTGTGTTTACTTTCCTCTGTTTTCTTCTTCATTTCCTACCTCCCTTTTATTTCTTTTTTTTTTTTTGTATTTCATTTCCCATTTCTTTACTTCACTTTTCAAATTATTTGTTATATTTCCCTTTCCCCATAGTATTTATATGTGTTCTTGCCTCCCCTTCCCCCTCTTCCGTTCATAAAATATAATTTAAAATATTCCATTAATTTGCCGTTATGGCCTTAGTTTATGCAAACATACTTCAGCATTATCAAGAACCATTTTTGAAAATAAATATCATGTTGCTTATAAATACTTTACATGGCACAGCAAAGGAAAACTAGCACTTAATATATAACTACATTACTATATTGCTATTAACATAAATATTCAGTAATTGCATTTAGGTTTACAAAGCACTATTCCAATAACAAACTGCTGGAACCATTTAATATACTCTGGAATAATTTGTCTAAATAACTTGTCTCTGCTGCTTTATTAATTGTATCATTCTAATTTTTCATCCATTCTTCTAAGTAATTTTCTTCATCTAATATCTTACAGATGAAAATTAGTGTTTGACTTTCTCATGCAGCTCTTACAAATATTTCATCTTGAAGCTTCCTTTAAAAAAACTATAGCATTCCAGGTTTATAAATTTCTAATAACATGAGCAACATTAAAGTGAAAATTACATAGATATCCTTTAACCACGACAACATAATAAAGTACTATAAACTAGATCAGACTTACTGCACTTTCACTCTACAAAAGAGAACTTCATCAGAATGTATAAACGCCCTAGATGCAAATATTAGATAATGAAGTAAATTAAAAAAAATTGTCATATGATAGGCCATTTGTTCTACCTAATGCATTTTTTAACAGAAGCAATGGAGACAGGATCATTAAGCCCAAGTGGCTTACATGCATTAAAAAAAAAACTGCCAGTGTAATTCCTCATTTCAAAAGCAAAGTTTCCCAGTCCTCAACCCTGACTTATATATGTGTGTGTGTGTCTATATATATATATATATATATATATATATATATAGATAGATAAATACAAACACACACATACACACACACACACACACACACACTTACACATATATATATATATATATATATATATATATATATATATATATATTAAATCATTACATGATTACATGAAACAATATACTTAAATGAAGCACTAGTATTGTTTCTCTTTTTAAAACTAAGGTGTTCATATATCCTTCTATATAATCTATGTTCTGTTTTACCAATATAGACACTGGGATCAAAGGGTGATATATACCATACCACATGTATCACAATTAAATTTATCCTAACAGGAAATATTCTTGGGGTAATCATATACCGTCACATTGGCACCCTTGAGAACTTAATGACAGCAATGACACAAGCCATATTTGGATACACACCCATTGTTTGGAGACTTAATAAAGCCATTTATCATGTACCCTTAGTGTTGCTGACAGATTTTTGTGAACCTGGGTACAGAACCTCACTTATGAAACTCTAGATTTAAGTTAAAAAGTGTTTCATGTTCAATGATTGAGTGGATCCATGGTTTTGAGGACTCTTTCTTATGTTTTATACCACAAAAAGGGGGGTTCATAAAGTAAGTGCATACTTATCATTCCTACCAATACCAATTCAATAATTTAAATGGACACGTATTAGCTGTAAATATAACTTTTAAAACATCACACTCATTTGAAAAATTCTCATCAACTGAAATTAGCCTAGAAAGGCAGGTGAATTATCCTTCAATGACACTTTTAATTTTGACCAAAATTATTAGCACTTCAAAATATAAACAGTTATTCAAAAAAGTAGATTTTCTGAACATGTTTGACTCATAGCATCCTTCCACCAACCTTTTGTTCTAAAAAAAAGATATGTGGATGCAAGCAAATAATCAGGTCATTCTATTAAGTCTTAATGACTCACTTGCCACACAAAAAGGATGTAAGCCAAATATCTCACATCATTTTAAAGAAGTACATGAGCTTAAGGACAAATTTGTGTTCCTAATAACATTAAACTATATTCACAAAGATGGGGCAGAAGCAGCACCCATTGCAAACCTTGCTGTCCCTTTAACCCCCACTCTGAGTTGAAAATGCTGTTTTCAAGTACCATTTCCATAAACAAACAGAGGTGTCAATCATGACATTTCATAACCTCATGTTGGTGGTAATATATTACCTAAACCACTCTAGAGCAACTTCTTCATCAAAATAAGAATATCCTTAATGTCACCTGTGACCAATAAGTCAGCATCTTTATAGCTCAAAGCCCGGATTTTATCCCCCCCCCCAAAAAATTCAAGAATCTTTGAGGGCAAGAAAAAGCAAAGGGCTTCAGTCTGAAATGTATAAACATGGCAAAATGTACAGTCCTGGATCTTGCTGCTGAAATAATAAGACATAGAGGGAAGGCATGTACATTTTTATGAGTTTGGGGGATTTCAAAAATAGTTGAAATTCATGGTTTGGGACATGTAAAAAAATAAAATCTTGTAATTAAATTACCCCCTCAATCAAACAATCATTCAATTCCAAATCAATGGCTTAGTAGGATAAACTGATTTCTTTCAAGAAATTCATCTTGAGAGCAAATCTTGAAAGGTTGATCTTGACATCCATACTGACAACTTATATCTTCCCAGGCTATGTTTAAAAATTCTTGATCATTATTCTTTGCAGTGCATACAGCTTTACCTGTTCCCTTGTACTACAAAAGTTAGGGAAAAAAATAGTGTAGTAGCGGTAAGTGTTTTATTGCATAGAAACCATATATACACTAACAGCTGCAAAACAAGAACATTGAGAATCTGGTAAACACTTCATTCAAACTTTTAAAAAAGTGAGAATAAAGTGTTTTAAGTTGGTTTAAGAGCTTCCCAGTATTCTTCTTCTTCTTCTTCTTCTTCTTCTTCTTCTTCTTCTTCTTCCATGTCTGCTTAGTTCTTTTAGAATGCGGCTACTGCTGAAAAGCACTGAAGTGGGTGCATAATAATTGTTAAGCACTTTTATGAGATCAAATAAATTCTTTAGAAGAAATTTGGGAAATAATAATGAAAAAACACTACTATTATCTAATTAAGCAAAATATATTTCATTTTGTACAAAAAAATATTATTTTAATGACAAAGAACAATCAGAGCAAAATGAAACAAACAAATAACTATTTACAGAATGAAAAATCCCAACTTAGAAGGTAAATGCTGACAGCAAATGATGTAAAAAGTCTTTTATTGCAAAGTAGAACCAAAAGTAAGCACTTCCACGGTCAAATAAACTGCTTCATCAGAGATAGTAAAAATAAAAAACACAATTAACATCAGTTAATAATATTTTTCAAGCAAATCTTTAAGCTGTAGCCATGAATGAGAAATATTAGAAGTTCTCATCTTAATCACATGCAGCTCACTACTACATACACTTTTTGCCATACTAAAAAATTCAGTACAAGAGGTAGTAGTTTTACTTTTCCAGTTCTTGGTTACTATTTTTCTATCTATTATTACTATAGAACAAAGAAGAGGCACTTGAGTCCTTGAATTATTTCAGGGATTGGACCATTAAATAAACTCAATTACTTGGAAATATTATGTCTATCTGATCACAATGCTCAAATAATATTATTATTTTTTTTTCCAAAAAGGGGAGATGACGTCACATTCATATACCATATGTATCCAGCCAACTTTTACCTCAGAATCACATCTCCAGCAATTGATTCTACTTGATTTATATATAATTGTAACCTTATTCAGTGTAACAAATGCTCTGTGCGAGAAATTCCAGGTGATAATTTTCCAGTAATGAAGAGGATGTATTTATTTTTCTATTGACTTTAATACTATTTTTTTATCTTCATTGGTAACATTTCTGTTATTAATTTTTGTGGAATAATTCCAAAAAGTATTGAGTAAGTATAAGAAGTCTAAACTACAAATTCTATAAATTGGTGATAAGTAAGACTTATTTTCCTTTATTTTATTATTAATTTTAATTAGGAATTCCAGTATTTGGGGAAAGATTTCTTATCCAAGTTAAATATCTTATTTATGTTTGAGTTTACAAAATACCTACGTATCTGTAATCACTTTTTTAGAATTGTTATTGTATCTAAACATTAAGTTTAGCAGAATGTATTTCAGTACCATTTAAAAACTGATACCAATAAATTATTTTGTTCTTTTAGATTTATCATTCTAGTGAAATTGTGAGTTTCTAAGCATTCATTTGATATGCTATTAGAAAAATTTAAAAGATTAGCCCCAGGATTCAATAAAATCCATGTAGACTCCATGTAGAGCCTATATAGAATGTACCCATGTACATGGCCATAGTTCCTCCGTGGCAGCATGCCATGCATATTAATAATAGCTTGCTGCAGTGAGAGATCACAGTAACATGGATATTGAATCTGTGTAAGCAGTAGTGTAGACCCTGTCCCATTGTTGTGGATTGTCCACGAAATTCCTTGACAGATATTATGCACAGGATAAGAATACTTGTAATGTACTCTGCTATTGTATAAATATTTTGAATTTTATTTTATTTACTTATTTTTTTAATGCCCGTTTGTGCTGCTGCAGTGTGGTAATTAGTGTTGCCGAGCTTCTCTTATACATACACAAATGACACCTGTCAGACATCTAAAAACAGAAACTGGATGTAATTAATTATTTTGTTTTTAATTTTTTAATGTCCGTTTGCATGGTCCAGCATAGTGCTTAGTGTTGCCAAGCTGCGCTTACACATCCACAGCTGACACCTGACAGATATCTAACAATAGAAACTGGATGCATTTAATATGTTGAATTTTTTTTTTAATGCTGCAACACTAACAGGCACCTTAGTAGTATATGTGAAGGTATAGTGGTTCTCTCATATTTCAAGTAGCTAAATAGCTTGAGTCAGGCCTGGAGTGTAATAAGTCCTGGACTTGAGTCTTGAGTAGTCATACCTTTTTAAATTTAATGCAGTGAAAATGTGTGAGATGACCTAAAGGATGGTTTAATACAAAATTGTTACATTTGGAAAACCTGCACTATGTTAAGCACCGCTTAAACTTGGTCAGTGGCTATTCTTGTTTACACATTGCTAAACTCCACTGAAACACAGTTGTGTGAGTTTGTGCTCAGCTCAGCTCTGCTAAAATGGTTTGTGCAATGATAAGCAAGGCAGTGTTTTTTTGAAAGTTACAGAATGGTGTGTATGGGAGGGAATGCAGCCTATATTAAAGCCAATAGGTGGGAATTCTAAACCACTAATTGGAGTCCGTAGTAACCTGTTGATATGCTTGGTGGTGGTGGTGAGGGAGCGTGCTTTCAGGTGCAGAAGTGGGGTGTGCAGGAGTCAAGGGTGTTTGTTGTACTCTTTTTGAGCAACTATGAACCCTGGCTGCTGTAGGGCAATTATGAGGGCTCAGAATATAAAGCCTGGGATTGGTTGGACAGGAAACTTACCAGTGCTACTGGCACCCCCACACTGGTGAGCAGTGTCATCACCACTATGACAACCTGAAGTGTAGAAAGAGGGGAACCTTGGACACCTGGGTCTAAGAAGCTCAAGCTGGGCAGACCCCCACAGATATGTAAGTATGTTTGCTACTACTTTACTAATATACAAGCTGAATCCATACAAAACTGGTATGCATAATGGTTTGCTTCTCTTCCAACAGCTGCAGCTGAATGGGTTCACAATGTCCAGTCTCATGCAGGGGCCTGGCCAGGATGAGGCATGAGTGCGGTAAGTAGGGAAAAATGTCTGATAAATGTAGTGCAGTACCCACAGTAAGGTTCAGGGCTGTCATCTGGCCAGTTTGAGTTAAATAACACACTCTGTTCCTCCCACTCCAGGAACAAAGTATATGGGTAAGATAGCTCACGTTCTGCACAGATATCCATGTGTATAAGTGACAGATTCTAAGGAACAATAACAATAAAGTTTAAAGCAGGATTGTGCTTTGATAAGTAATGTGTGCAAGTAATTGCAGTAGGGCTGTATTCACTGCTTGTGTGTTTTAATCTAACACCAGACAACTGTAAAAAGGAAATTAATAAAGAATGCAGAAATTATTGCATGATAAATGAAGTGCACTACCCACAGTAAGGTTCAGGGCTGTCTTCTGGCCAGTTTAAGTCAAATAATGCTCTCTATTCCTCCCACTCCAGAAACAAATTATACGGGTAAGGTAGCTCACATTCTGGGCAGATAGCTATGTGTATAAGTGACATATTCTAAGGAACAATAACAATAAAGTTTAAAACAGGATTGTGCTTTGATAAGTAATGTGTGCAAGTAATTGCAGTAGGGCTGTATTCACTGCTTGTGTGTTTTAATCTAACACCAGACAACTGTAAAAAGGAAATTAATAAAGAATGCAGAAATAAATTCCTGATAAATGAATTGCACTACCCACAGTAAGGCTCAGACCTGTCTTATGGCCAGTTTATTTCAAATAATGCTCTGTATTCCTCCCATTCCAGGAAAAATGTATATGGGTAAGGTAGCTAATGTTCTGGGCAGATATCATGTGTATAAGTGATAGATTCTAAGGAACAATAACAGTAAAGCTTAAAGAAGGATTGTGCTCTGATAAGTAATGTGCTCAAATAACTGCAGTAGGGCTGTATTCACTGTACATGTTTTTTAATCTGACTCCAGTCAATTGTTAAATTAAGGGCATATGTCCACTGGAGTCACAGTTTGTGGGTTCTACTCCCATGCCAGCCAACTAAGACATGACTGGCTGCCTAGGCTACTTAATGTACATGACCATACCTCTCAACTGTCATGATTTTTTGGAATGTAGTGACAACTGCCCTATCTGTCTGGCCCTTGATTAGCAGATACATGATTACCTAAAATGCAATTTGTTTGCAAATTCATTTACAGAACACCTTGGTAGTAATGTATGAGCACAGTATGTGAAACAGTTCCCTATAATTGTGTACCTGCATTTGTTAATGGTTGGCCCATACTGTTCCATGCTAACAGGATGAGAGGTATTCATCTGCAACATCATCTATACAAGAATTGGAGTCACTGTATTCACAACTGACACTGCACACCTGTAGAAGTATGTATTAGTCTGTGTAGTAATATCATCTGTGAGTTCACTAATGGTATGTTTTTCTCTCTCTACCCACCCCTTGTCTTTTCTTAATTTATTAATGTTATTTATTATTATGATGCAATAGTAATATATTCTGTTAAACTAACTATTATGTTGGCCTTATGGGTTATTTCATACTGATTTGCTGTTAACATACTTACCATTATGCTATTTATTGTTGTGCTCCACATAACATACCTTAATAAGTATTTTGATTAATCAATATTATCTTCCATTATATTAATACTAATATTTGTTTAGTTATTACTTATCTTACCTTATGTTTACATTTGATTTACTACAGTGTGACAAGGTAGGCCAGTTCTAAGTGATCCATCTACCTGGGCTCCCCTGGCCATGGCTGCAAGGCCCAGCATGTCTGAGCCACAGCCTGGTGGTGCCCCCTCTGCTGCCCCTGTACTACCTGTGGTGTCAGGTAGTTCTGACCCACAGGATGGGGCTGGGCCCCCCTCTGGGAGTGGCAGTGGAGGGGTTTATTTTCTCACCCATGATGAAATACCAGGTATGGCGCCCAGGTTGCTCCATCAAACTGTTGGAGCTCACCTGCATTGGATGGAGAGCATACTTGCCACCCTAGTGGGGCAGCCTTGTCCCAGGTGCCAGCCTCCTCTACTGCTACCACAGGAGCAGTTACTTGTGGTTCCAGGACTTTGTTTTTTTCTTGGACCTTGTGGCTGCTCATGAGACTGGGATTCCACAGCGCTCTTCCCATCCAAAGTGTTCAACCTCCCCCTCTTGTGTCACACACCAACCCTGCCTGCTGTTTTATCTGTCTTGTCTGTCTGCAAAAGATTCTTCCACTTCCCAAATTTGCTCCCCCACATGTACCTATTTCCCTTCCCCAACATTCCACTATCACCTTAAAATAATGGGCACCTGTCAAAAAAAAAATATTGTCCCATACATAGCTCTTCATTTCACACACACGTCCACTGAACACTTGTAATTTGGTCCAATTGGCTTGAAAATGCAGTCAAGTTGTTGTGACCCCTCTCTGGGGGTGACAGTCCAAATTCACCTAAAAGATCTGTTAAAATGCACAGTTGTTGCTGATGAAGAACTGGATAGCTATGGTTCTTTACTACATCTGTCCTGCACATCCCTACCTGCCTTTCAGTATGTTTTTCACCCTGGTTGCACCCCTTTTCACCACCATTTTTTTCTTTAAAGATGTTTTTCATGACGTGGTGTGGTGCACTGCATCACTTAAATAAGCTAACTAGCACTGTACTGATATATGCTTTTGGAACAATATTAATCACATCCAAAATGTATACCTGCAACCTATTTCAAACCCACAGCCCTTGCACCTGTAGGGCAGTGGATCATCCCACCTAGTCACACAGCTGCTAATAAAAAGCAGGTGTTTTAAGCAAAACATAGTAATGCTGTAGCAGGAGATGCACCATCTACAACCCTGCGTCTATTACAGACATTTGTCCTCATCCAGTTATGATTGCCCTGTTCTGCATCCCATTCTGTTATTTACACATGAAGTACATTACAGCAGAAGTGGAATTCACATGGCTGAGGAGTCTGCTGCATGTAGTGTCACAGTTACATACTTATTTCCCAGCATGGCCTATTTATACCACAGTCAAGGTGCAGCTGAGTACAACGGGTATGTCCTGTACTAGTCCTTTCTTGGATGTGCAGGTGGTACACAATTGAAGCTTTCAGCTCCCTGTATGGCAGCCATACACCTTCCCTCTAAAGCATGTAGTGTACAGAATACACAGTTTCAACCTTGACACAGTCTGCATTGGACATGTTATGTACACTATGTATTGGGTTACTGTGGGACCTCTTTCGCTGTTACAGGTGTCAGATATGCCTCTGTACTTACATACTGCAGGTGTCATTGCACTCAATGATCAATGCGGTGAGTGTCACATACAGTGTAACAAAGACATTCTGGGATTTACATGCCATACCTTTATCTATAGGTTGTACAACAGTGCATGAAGTCCCACATATTACTGACCAGTGAAAATCGAAAGCTACATCACCTTCTGTGTCTATAAGTTCCTGCCTACTGGGACAACTGTTGGAGGTGTGCAGACAATACAGTATTGTCCAGTGGTTGGCTGACTGCCAAAAGTCTAGTATTGTGGATACCTTGGCATATAATGTTTGTCAATGTCTCTGACAGCGACTGAATGTGTGTGCCAGCCCATCCTGGGTAATTGTTGATTCTGTGTACAAAACATTTACAGTCTCTTATTTGCAATCATCTGCAAATGTAGCCAGTCCGAGGTCACTGACAGTGGCTGTGACTGCAGAGAAGTGAATGGCTTGGAGGGGTAGTCACATGAACGATGTGTGTTTGTAGTCCACTGGTGACTGGGCTCATTGTAGCTTGGGCGTACAAAAACCTATCTTCCCAGATAGTGACTGTCAGACACTTGGCTATCCAAAAACTAACATGCAAGTTTGTAAAACACCTCCACAGTGTGTCCACAATACCTGATGGCCTAATCTTGATGAATGCATTGTCAGGCCATGGTAGGTGGGGTGAGTCATTTTCCCCTCATTCATCACAGTCTGTAACAATGAATTCAGTACAAAGCTTAGGGTAGGCATGCTCTGACCTTGAGCAACACAAACTGGGTTTGGGCCAGTGTCTGCAGGTGTACTACATAGTTAGTAATCATTTCCATGGTAAGTGTTTTAATGGCGATAAGTGTGACACTGCTGAGACATCTGGGGACACCAGTTGTTACTACATGCTACTTGCCCTGTGTGTAACTATGTATTCACTTTAATTCCAGCATAGTTTCCAAGAAGGTAGTCTACCTACATGACTGTGTCTGTAGAGACCATAGGCAAACAATGGGGATGATTCATATGTACACCCTGTGAAAGGTACGGAGGCACTGTTCACACAGTTATCCTGCAACTGCACACCTCTTAAACAGTGTGTACTGCACTGCCACAATTACCTTGTGAGGAATGCTGGCAAGAAGAAGGGCCCCTGAATAGCTGGTGCCTGGATACTACAACAGCTGGTCTCAGCGTAACCACTCTCTCCTGGTATACCATGCTCCTACACTTTGTCTCACACCAAAAGCAAAACATTAGTACCAAACTCAACATAAGGTGAAGGCCAAAGCCTGTTTGTTCATCCTCATAGTTCCCCACTTCATGCAAGGCTCGGTAGCTTTGACATACCCTTTGCCAGGTATAATCCTTGAGTAGCAATCAGAGCAATCATTATAGTGTGGCATGTATTATGCCTAGTATTCCAGGGTTCTTGGGTTTCAGTTGGGTAATATGCAAATGGTGAGTTGGAGCACAAATGCAGTGTCACAATATGATGTACAATGTCCAGTGACATACACATGCAATGTTGCTCAGGCAAGCACCACAGTGGCAGTGATCTTTGTCATATCAGAATGTCATAGCAGTTCATACAGCCTGACCATCATCAACTTCATGGCACATGTCTGCATGCCATGGATCTGAGGTGTACTGTAGAGGGTTGGCCACCTTTGGCCTAAGTGTGTGTACCCACACCTGTCCTATGTATGTAAGACTGTACATTTATGTAACTGGAAAACATGTCTGTGTTCCCAGTTCATGTCACACAACATCTAGTCTGCTGTCTGGTAGCCTGACAGGCAGTGCAGACTAGCAAGACTAGAGTAATGACCACAGAATTGAACAAGTTCTCTGTGCATACACGGACATCTACCTCTTCACTGCAAAGTGTGCCATCTTTACAACTGCATAAACTTGGCTGTAGCTGACAGGAGCACAAGAAGCACCTCATGGCACAACAAACTAGGAGCAGTCATACAATCTCCCAGTTATGTCACTCTTCCACTAGATGGTCTTCATGAAAATATGCCTGTTCCCATACTCATGGCTGTAACCCCATAAAAATGTGTATGTAGTATAATTTCCATCAGTAACAGCAATGTTCCTGGTAAGTAGCACTTCATTAGCCACACCTGATGTACATACTCAGGGGTGCTATACATGGGCACACGGGCCTGGCCACACAGGTTTATACCTACATTACCATAGATCACAATGTCTCCACAGGGGTCAGATGGGTAGTATACCATGCTTGTGTCATTAGTGAGGGCACTGTCACTCAAGAATACTGTGTTTATAACACCTGTGTGCTCTTCTCTCAGCATGCCAATATTTCACTGCAATGGCTATTTTCTCATGTGCCTTTGCAAGCACCACCACTAATTGGACACAACACAAGCTCCCCTTACAAGGGAACTTCAAGTCCCCAATATCTGACCTATGGGAATTGTGTGCAATTACTGTCATTGTAACTTATGTCACACAGATGACTCCAAAGTGATCTCTGACTTGCATACAGGACATTGTGTGACCTTGCTATATTGGACATGCTTCAACTCTGTGAGTAGAATGGTACATGTATTACCACTGTAAGGACATAGGATCATAGGAAGCTACTAGGCTATTGGCCTGAGGTCTTATAAACCTGTCCAAGAATTTAGTGTCTGCTCCAACATGTTAGACCCTGATACCCCTGTCCAGCAGGGACACAGGTGGAATTCCAGAAGTGCATTTTCTGTTCCCCATCCAGTTTTCCAGGTTGCACTTACAATGGATTAATGAGGTACTTGGCTTGATGTGAGAGGGAATCTATTCCACAGAAGGGGGAGTCCCTGGGATACAAATATGTCCCACAAAGTCCTATTGATGTCACAGACCAGGTTGAGGTCACATTTACAGGTTACTCAAGTAGAGCTTGTCTTGCATATGTGCAGCAGTCTCATCAAGGTGGGGTCTCAGATTGCTGTGTATGCCAGACAGAGGCTACCTCTGAGGAGTCTGTATGAGACTAAGTAGTGGGACAAAGCTTTTTGCCTATCTGTGTTGGTTAGATGTTTGAGGCCCTGGATTATCCTGGTGAGAACCTCTGTGGTTTCTGAAACTGCTGCATGTGCTTTGTGAGTTACATGCAAAAAGGGTATTGTAAACAGTAGTGGGTCTTATAAGGAAAGAATACAGTGATGTTATGACCTCCTTGTCCCTGGATGAGATAGCCTTCCTAATGAGGTGGGCCATGTAGAAAGCTTTCTGTACAATGGAGGCAATATGATGGTCAAAAGTCAGTTTGCTATCAACCTGGGTACCCAAGCCCCTCACAATTGATTGGGTGCTTAGGTCCTTGTTATTATTGTGATGATTTATGGGGGTATCACTCTCCCTAAAGGTAATCATGAGGCATTTTTAGCATTCAGTTTGAGGCCATGTTTCTGGCACCAGTCATTTGTTTAGGTGAGACCCTCTTGGAGGATTTCCACATCACTAAAGGAATTGATGACAGTGGCCAGCGTGCAGTCATCTCCAGACATGGTCAGCCATAGCCCACTGATTTTGTCCTTCACCTCAGAAAACTACATCCCAAACAACATAGGCCCCAGGACAAATCCCTGGCATGCACCACTGATTACAGGTCTACTGTTTGAGGTGGCTTCCCCTATTTTATGTAGGTGGGTTCTAAGAGTAAGCCAGTTTGCTACACATCTGGTAATGTACAGACTCATGCCTAGTTGAGAGAGTTTATCTATTATATCTGAGGGGGAATAGTATTAAAGGTTTTGGTCAGGTATGGGTAAGTGGTGTGCATGGTCTTCCCATTGACCATGGCTTTGGAGACTGTCTCAAGGAAGTCAATCAAATTTAGCAGGCATGACTTCTCCTGATGAAACCAAACTATGTGGGATTGAGTTCCATAATATGCCATCCCATGGCTTACAGATCAGGCTAGTTAGGCTGATGGGTCTATAATTTGCTGGATCGGTGGATGCTTCACCTTTGTGCAGTGGGATGACACTGGCTGTCCCCCACTCAGCTGGGAAAAAGCTGGTACTCTGTTTTTCTTTGAATAGAGCACCTAAAGGTGCTGCAAGTCCCTGCCTGTGTTCATGTAGGGTGTAGCCTGGGATGTTATCGGGTCCCATTACCTGGTATGTGACATTAATAATACATGCTGGTGGGGGAAATATGTGTACCACACTATCAAAAACTATTGAAGCAGACCCCCACCTAATGGCAAACAGTGTACCTCATTGGCCATCTTCAGATGCAATCTGTATGATTGCATGGAAAATTGTCATGTCACCACAGGGCTTCTGCATGTCTGTCCCTTGTGGACAGTGACAATATGTGCTGATTGTGTAAATAAGGTTAGAATGTGACTAGAATTTTATGTCACATATGTCCATTAGGCTACTACTGTCCAAGGAACCGATGATCCCATATGCTGGTGGAAAATGTTGAAACATCTGCACACCCACTCCTGGCTACAGTGAGAATATCATCACCTTCAATTCATATACACAGAAAAGTGTACATCATACACAGTTCAAGTCAGCTGAAACTAGATTAGAACACCTACTTATCTAATGGTACACACTAAAGATCACAGCACTTAATGCACATGCCATGCCTCAAGTGTGCCATTAACATCTCTTTAGGTAAGGTTATGGCAAATGACACCAGCAGGCTTTGTTCTGGTCAGGACTTTGTCGGCATATGTCACCTACAACAACCAAAATACTGCAAAACCCTACCTCTCTCTAAGTCAGTGTGGTAATCGCATTTATTTTGCAGAAGGATGCACACATAAACACAGCCTGTGGATTGGAGTAAGATTAGAACCCCTACCTATCTAGTGTTTATATACTATAGCCCACAGGATTTACAGCACATGCCACAGCTTATGTTTGACACTGTCATGGCAATTGGTAGTGTTAAGGTATATGATATCAGAGGGCTTGTGGAAGAGAGGGGTTTGGAAACTGACAGCACCTGCATGGGCAGGTCCATTGCTATGCAGGGGGATGCACATACACATAAACACCAAGTTGAACTGAGCTAGATTAGAACCTCTGCCTATCTAGTATTACACAGTACAAATCACAGCAGTTACAGCACATGGCACAGCTTAAATCTGGTATTACCATCACAATTGGTAGTGTTAAGGTGCATGACATCAGTAGGCCTTGTGGAAGAGAGGGGTTTGGAGGCCAGCAGCACCTGTAAGGGCCAAAAAGTGCAGGCCCATTGAAATGTGGGATTGTCATTTGTAATGCAGGGGGATGCATACACACACCCAAAGTAAACTAGAGTGAGATTAGAACCACAACCTGTCTAATGTTACACACTACAGATCAAACATAGTATTGCCATTAGCAGGCCTTGTGGAAGAGAGGGTTTGGAGGCTGGCAGCACTTGCAAGGGCCAAAAAGTGCAGGCACATTGAAATGTGGTATTCCCCTTTATTATGCAGAGGATGTACACACACACACACACACACACACACACACACACACACACACACACACACACACACACACACACACACACAAACACACACACACCAAGTGGACCAGACTGAGATTAGAACCACTAACTGTCTAGTGCTGCATACTACAGATCATACCATTGACAGCATGTACCACAGCTTAAGTCTGACATTACTGTGGAAGTTGGTAGTGCTAAGATACATGACATCAGCAGTCCTAGTGGAAGAAAGGGGGTTTGGAAGGCGACACCTACACGGGGCAAAATGTGCAAGCCCAATGAAATATGGGACTCTCATTTGTTATGCATGGAGGTGCACACATACACACACACACACACACACACACACACACACACACACACACACACACACACACACACACACACACACACACACACACACACACACACACACACACACATAAATGTGTACAAGTGTGAGATTAGAACCCCTACCTATCTAGTGTTACAAACTACAAATTACAGTACTTAAAGCACATGCTGCCATGGCTTAAATCTATTTTACACATGACTGCAGGCAAATACTAGTGGAATACATAAACAAGGCTAGTGTTAAACAGTGTGTGTGGGCTGCAGAGTGACATTGCTTCTCAACTGCTCTCTGCATCTAGTAACCTTGCAGTCAGATAACTGTTGTTTATTTTATTTAGTTATTTATTTAAATTTGTTGACCGGGAATGTCCGACTGGACGTAGGTCCATTTTCAGTGGAGGCCCGGGGAGAAAAGCTCCACATTTAAAATAAACAGACAGTATATACATTGGATTACATAGTGAATAACAATTAACATAGCAATTACTTACAACATATTTACAGATGAAGAACAGAGTACATCAGTAGACAACTAGAATCTTTATCTGTGAAGTGCATACCAGACATTACCAAATGTTACAAGAAGAAGAAGCAGTTTGTGCTGTATAATAAGTACTGGCTTATGAGCATCTGAGCTTGCTATAATCAAGGTAGTTAGTGGAGTGGAGTTTATCCTAGCTATGTGTCAACAGTAGCCATTTTGCCCATATGTGGCTGTTTGCATTTGGATGGGCAAGCATGCAGGCAAAAACAATGTGTCCTGCCAATGCATGCATACACAACATGGTACATAACACCACCTGTTCACCTGTTTGTGCATGCATTGTGACATCCAGCAGGCACAGGGGAATGTAGGAAAGTTTACTATCTAATGCTGAACCCTTACATTTGATCCTCCAAGCAGCATTGTATATGTGTCATGCTGTAGCTTTAATCACCATTATCAGGATATGTAAGACAATAGAGACATATAAAACATATCTGTAGATAACAAGGACGTAACTATACATATATATATATATATATATATATATATATATATATATATATATGTGTGTGTGTGTAGATTTTTAAATGAATCCAGCCAACACCTACCTGTACTATAGTCCAGGATTTGTGTGTTACACATAAAATATGACATCTGTCCCTGTTTCTGCACTGTTGCATGTCACTAAACTTGGCTAGGACTTTATTCAGTTGTGTGATGTAATTAATATGTCAGAAAACGTAATAATATTGCACCACACACAAGGCTGATGGTCTATAAAACAAAAAGTAATGCTACCTAACGTGTAACTAAGTAGTTATGTCTAGACTAGAACCCTAATCACCACTATACTAGCTAATTTCACTAGTCCTTTGAGCTACACAGACAGACAGCAAGTATTCATCCCATATTCAAATGCAGACATACATATATAGTTATTCCTGTGCTAAGTAAGATATAGAATGTATGATCAATTTCTTTGCTACTACACTGAGACTGCCTGGCATGTTGCTATCCCATTGCTCAGTTTGTGTTACAGCAGTTTCAAGGGAACACCACTGTGTTGGGGGTGGTAGAACACCACCACTTGTTTTGCTGGGATACACAGCAGTCTGACTATCATATCATCCCGCTGTCTAACATCTCCCTTGACAGATGTACCAGTAATCTGTTGCAGAATGTCTGCATGAGTATTCCATGCATGGGGCCTAGTGACTACTCCTGGGAAGAAGGTGGTGGAATGTGTATCTGTAGTTCCATGTGGATGGAATTTCTGTGGAAGTAGCGCCTATATTTACTTGCATAATGTACCATATCCATGCATACAATGCCATATCATAATAATCATTATAAAGTACTGTGGAGGATACAGACTTACCTTGCAAATGCAGCAGCTGACATAACCATAGATCTGGGCTGACTCTGTCTGATGCAAGCAGTACACAGCCAATAGATGAGTAGGTACAGATTGTGTGGGTTGCCTGCCATCATTTTTCATTTCTATATGTGAGTAGGAGTAAGGTGTTAGCCCCTAGGGCCATAGGTTGTCAGTGAATGTGCTATGGTTTGTCTCTTAGCCAATGCCATTATTTACTGACCACACCTACATCCACCTACATGGACATCAGGAGGGGGCTCAACCTCTGAGTCCTCCTGTGACTGTGGCTGTAGTGACCTAGACAATGGTAGGGGGCTATGTATACCTTCCCTGTGCTGCTCATGGTGCAGCTGTATCTGCAGAATCATACTGTGTAGCATAGCACATACTGTGAATATATGTGTACATGTGGCTGGAGAATACAGCAAGGCTCCACCAGATATATCTAGGCACAGGAACCATAATTTCAGCAGCCAACACATGCTTTATGATGTTCCTAGTTTGTGCATGCACCACATTATGGCATTCTTCTGTTGGTGTGTGTGCATTACTGATGGGCATCATCATCCACAGTTCTAGAGCTAGCCAGCATCCCCCAGTAAATGGCTGTGTGGGATGCCTCCTCAAGCAAACATCTGGTACAGCTGCGGTGTTTGCCAGATATGGGAGTTGTGATAACTGCAAGAGCTGCCAGCCAACACATTCAGGATTATCCCCTGGGCATTGCACATGACTTGGCAGTTTAACATAGATTCTAACCCACTCACCAGGTGGAGCCTTGATGTGTATAGGGGTGCAATCTATGGCACCCAGTACCTCAGGGTTGTGTGCTACACAGTAGAATTGTTGCATATTGCTGGCCCTTACCTCAAGGGAGAGGGGAAAAGATATGTGCTCACTGACACATGGTAATATAGCATCTAGGAACTGGGGGAGTATCCTTGATGCAGATGCCTGTGAGACCTAAATCATGTCCCCAGTTTGTCTTTGAACAGTGGGTACTTATTATTGTGGAAATTGTTCAGTGTGTAATTGGGTCAGTAACTTACATGGGTATAAAATTAATAAGAAACTTTACAGGGCCAATGATTTTTTAATTGTAACAGCTGCGGGGTGATTTATGTGATAGGTTGCGGATGTCATGCAACATGCTGGTACATTGGCCAAACAACTAGGAAGACCAAGGTTCGAATTTTGGAACACTTAGGTGATTTAAGAAGGAGCAAGTTAGAAAGTCCAGTAGCCATGCACTTTTTGTCTAAACATAAGGGTTTAGGTAGTAGTTTGTTTTTCAATGTTCTTGCATGACCCATTGGTAACAGGAGAAATTTTAAGAAGGAATTAAATAGACTAGAGAACAGGTTGATAATTAATTTTCATACTTTGTATCCCAATGGAATGAATTTAGAGAATAATTTGAATATTTCAAATAAGGACGCAAGTATGTAATCAAAAATGCACTTTAAAATGTATATGAAAAATGCACTTTAAAATGTATATGAAACATGTATATAAAAAAGGCACTTTATAATATACATGAAAATGCATTTAAAATGTATTTGGATAATGTATTAAGTGTGTTTGAAATGTATTTAATAATGTATTTAATTATATATTGACATGCATTTAAAATGTATTTAAAATTGTCATAATTGTCAACTTAATGTTTAATATTATTCTGTTTACATGGAAAAGTGCAATAGCTCAAAAGTCTATTAGTACTTGTCAATGAAACAGTTAATTAGTTAATTAAATAATGGAACTGGGGGTAAGTAAAGGGACAGAATTGTATTTGTAAAATGTCCCATTAGAAGGTGAAAGGCCGAGGTACCAGAACTGTGTTAATTAAATAATTTATTCTGTCCATTGAGTGGTGTTCCTTTTTCGTGGAATTTGTTTTTTGTGAAGGTCTCTGAAATGTACCTGTAACTAGCATCCTAATGGCTACACATACCTTTGTTTCCACTGGAATGAGTTCTGTCTGTTGGCTCTAGCTCTGAGTTGAGGGTGGCAGAGCTCAGTTAGTTCTTGTAATATGTTGCTGTCCACCCTGTAGTGCTCTACAATCTCCAGCACATGTAGCTCTTGAAGGTTACTCTGGGCCTGAATACTCTTTTCCTTCTCATCCTAGGCCTCTTGTTAGCAGCACCAGAGGCATGGACTTCAGCCTATAGTACATGCAGATGTAGTATAGCTGCAGCAGCCCCTAGCATTATTTCATGAGTTAAAATGTCCAAGTCAGTACCCCAATGCTTCAGAGTATTGAGGAAAAAACAGACTGCAGGGTGAATGCATGCTTTATACAGGTATGTTTGTAGGTTCACCATGAGTAATTGGCTACTTATTATGCATTTCACTTGCCCAAATTGTAACTAACATCATTTAATGGCCCTACTTTTGTGAACAGCATGCCACTATGTTCTGTGTTGCTCAGTATAGCTTATTCACTCCTAAAGAATCATCACTGTTGTGACACCCGTACACTAGCCCAGTAATCAGGGAGCCTCAATCTTCACCACTAACACCATTGAGGGACATGCACCTTGGGAGAATGAACAGTACACACACACACACACACACACACACACACACACAGACTAAAGTAAAATTTACCTTAAGAGCACACAGAGATCACAGTCAGTCTGGGGCTGGTTTCTCCCTTTCTCTCCATATCCCCAGTAAGACTCCCCACTGGCAGAGCTATAGGGTTAAGATCTTAGCTGAGTAGTCAAACCAAAACCTCCAGTGCCCTCTCTGTCCAATCAGTGCTTCATGTCCTTGCCCAAGTAGCTGGCACACACACACTTTGAGGTTTTATTTACATGTAAACAAACAGACACTCCAGGGGAAGGCTGGCGCAGGTTCACTAGCTATGACCCCTTCTACCCAGACTATACAGTAGTACCACGTGCCAGCAACCCCCTTATCAGCTATAAAGGTCCTTACCAAAGGATGTCCAATTCTACTGTGTAATGTTACTGCTATCCAAATAGTAAGTGTGACCAAGGCTAAGGCTATTTAGGAGTGGCCTATACAGTGTCACTAAATACATGCGAGTACTCTATGAGCTTATATATCTCTACACAAAACCAACCACAGTTAAAAGGTTTAAATATATTTAATAATAAATAATAAAAGCACAAGACAATACTTATTAACTTAACACAGTGACAGCAGAGTTCACAGTCACAAGAAATACTTTAAAATAACATAGTTGGACAGTCTCACATAAATATAGAAAACATCTACACTAACCTTGCTATATTCCTATCTATCTCCAAGAGAAATTAGGTTCTAAATAACTTACCGAGCAAGGCAAAGTGCTGCTGAGATGATGTGTTCAGGTTCAGAAAAAAATACAAAATGCACTCTTTTTCTCTCTGAGATAGATCTTTAATTGATCTGCCTACTCTTGTTGAACTCCACGGTTCCTGGCTCTTAACTCTTCCAGCCCCCACCCTCTATTCTGTGACCCCCTTATAGCTCTCCTTCTCCAATACCTTTATTTTTCTTTACTTATAACCAGCTTCTGTGATTTCCTCACTGTGTACTTCCAGACTTTGACCAATAGATGGCAGTGTTTAACCACCTCTTATTTCACTCAATTTCTATTCTTGCCATTCAATTTAAAAGTCCTACTCTTGGAACTCTTTTCTCCTTACTATTCTCTTCCATAGTCTATTTTAACCCTGTAACTTGCCCTCCTCTCTTCCACTCCTAGTCCTTTTAGCCCTCTATCCCCCTGGTTCCTGCTCATTTCTTTCCCACTTCCTTTCACTCACAATCTCTGCCTTTTTACCTACCATCCCCTGCTCTTACCTTCTACCTTGATTGTTTTTCTCACTACTTTTACCTTCCTTGGTCTGCCCCGCTCTGATCACCCTGTGGGCTCACTCCGCTGCCATACCCTACCCCCAATTCCCACCCCATTAGCACTACACTTATACTTCCCTTGCCACTCCCCCTCCATTCTTCTAACCTATCACAAACCTCCTCATCACTACACCACTCCCCCATCTCCTCCTCCCCAATTGTTACTAATTAACTCTATTAAATTACACCCCCAACTGTCCTACCCTCTTACTACACTAGCTAATTCCCTTATCCTCCCCTTAACATTCTCCACTAATTTCTTCTCTGTATAATTTCTAACCCAGATCTCTCATACTACTCTCTCCTTTTTCTCTATTTCTCCTGCTTTCACTACCTATTCTTAACTTACAACTTCCTATAAATATGGCCCCTTCACTTAAAACCATTTTCAAAAACATACTACTCTTAACTACCTTAATAACCTCTCTTACCATACCTTATTCACTCACCCTCTTTGAAAATCTTTCTCTACCAGAACAAAACAATCACTTACAACAAACATTACCTTCTTCCTATATTTACTCCCTTAACCACTGTAATATAACCAGTACTTCTAACTATATACTATCAAAATTCCATGGAACATCTCATTTTAATTGCTTCACCTCCCAAAAAAACATTTAATAACTTCTTCAAAATCCTTAAATTCCTAAAAGATCCCCAGCAACACCCCCTCCTAGACGGTGATATTCATCCAAACCCAGGCCCCAATACTGACTATACCAATAACCTTAACAACTTATCAGTGCCTATGATTTCTTCATTAACTAAACCACCTAACTCCCTCCTGATAGCTCACCTTAATGTTAGAAGTATCAACAATAAAATTTCCCACCTGCATGCACTCCTTGATGTGTACTCATTTGATATCCTATGTCTTACAGAGACTTGGCTAAAACAATCCACACTAGACCAGGAAATTAGCCCTACTGGCTACAATATCCTTAGATATGACTGTATAAACAAAAAATGTGGTGGTATAGCCATTCTCTATAAATCTAATCTCCAAATTTTCCCTTTCAATGTGCATCCTTCATTTGACACCAAAGCCAATCTCCTGACTACCAAACTCCAAATCAATAACACCAAATCTATCTATCTAATCTGCATGTATCTCCCCCCAGGTAACAATACTAATACTCTTGAAAACTTGCTTAGCTATTTTTCTACCCAACTACCCCAGGAGACCATTATACTGGGTGACTTTAACATTGACTGGTCCTCCTGCAGCTCCACTAACCCTACTAACCACATAAATCTCTTTGGATTCTCACAATTAATATCAACTCCTACTAGAATTCACAAACCCACCAGTAAGGAATATATTCTTGACTGGATCCTTATTAATACCCACCCTGAAACTTATACTCCAGGAACCCTTCCCGACAATATCAGTGACAACATGCTTACCTACATTATTAGACAAAAAGTACATATCCCAACTACTCATAATCTTAAAACCTCCGCTCAAAAAATTCTTTAACCCACATAGCTTCTTAAATGAACTGCAAGCATATGACTGGTCACCACTATCCCATCTTCAACTAAACAAAGCAGTTAACTATTTTAACACCAAATTTCTTCAAATCCTAAATTACCATGCTCCTCTTCGTTCTGCTAGAATAAGATCCAAACCTGCCCCATGGCTCACAAAACAAACTAAACAAAAGATGCTCCTTAGAAATAAAATCTGGGCTAAATGGAGAGCTACCAAATGTCCATCAGATCAACTCCACTTTAAGCAGCTAAGAAATGCCACCAAGAAAGATATTCTCAAAGACAAAAAAGACTTCTACCTTCACCTACAACAAACCAGTCAACAAACTCCACAAAAATTTTGGTCAGGGATTAACAAACTTCTTCGTCCAGGTCACTCTGCTACCCCTGCCCCTGTAGGTTTTAACCATAATAACTCCAACCAGATCCCTGATGCCTTTAACACTTACTTTACAGAAGCCATTCAAACCCTAGCCGATTCTTTACCTCCCTTTACTGCTTCTCCAATAAATTCTTCCAACACTATATCACCTACCTTTCAAATACAACCTGTACCTACCTCTCTCATCTGTAAACTACTTCAAAAACTGAAACCTTGTACCCCTTCTGCTGACCGTCTCCCATCTGAATACCTACAAATTGCTGCAAAAGCTATAGACTATCCCATCTCTATCCTTATTAACAGAACCATCTCAGAAGGTAAAATTCCATCCATATGGAAAGTATCCCACATCATCCCTTTACATAAAGGATGGTCTTCTACTGAACTATCTAACTTTCGGCCTATTGCCTTACTCTCCCCAATAGCTAAGATTATGGAAAAATGTATTCACAAACAACTACTTAACTACCTACTACAAAATAACCAATTAGCCAACTGCCAACATGGCTTCAGACCATTCTATAGCACTACAACTGGCTTACTATCTTTCACAGACTATATAAATAAAAATTGCAACATTAACTCCTTTTCCTCTGCACTATTCATTGACCTGTCAAAAACCTTTGATATGGTTAACCATAACTTACTTTTAGACAAACTAAAGATCCTTCCTCTTGAACCACAAGCATTACAATGGTTTACGTCTTATCTGAATAATAGACAGCAAGCAGTCCTTTGGGATAACAATCTGTCTTCACTACTTCCTGTTAATATTGGGGTACCCCAAGGCTCTATCTTAGGTCCCCTTCTGTTTTCCTTATTTATTAATGATCTACACATAAATATTCCTCAAGCCACCTGCATTCAATATGCAGACGATTCCACCTTAATTTGTTCAGACAAGAACATAGAATCTCTCCAGTCCCTCACCCAAACGGTTCTTCATAATGTTGAAAACTGGTTTATGCAACACTGTATCCTACTAAATCCCAAAAAAACAAAACTACTCCTTTTTACCCCTACTCATAAATCACCCACTCCATCCCTCTCTGTAACCTCTAACAATGCTACCAGCATAACCCCAGACTCTACAACCCGCCTACTAGGAGTTACAATTGATAATCGTCTCAACTTTGATGACCACATCAACACCACCATAAAGTCCATTAACAAAAAACTCGGTACCCTCTATAGAATTAAACCCTTCCTTACCCCTACTGCCAGGAAAACTATTGCACAAACCCATCTCATTTCTACCCTTTTCTATGCCTCTGCTATATATACTAACCTATCAAAAAATAACCTCTCCAAACTTGCCACCTGTTATAATAGCATAGCTAGATTCATTACATGCTCCCCCTTCAAAACTCACCACTGCCTCAACCTCAAACAACTTGGATGGCTAGAACTGGAAAACCATATACTCTGTCAACAATTACTTATCACTTAAAGATCCTATACCACCCTTACAACACCCCTATCCTTTCTAATCTGATTACACCATATAAAAATCTTGCTACACTACGCTCTGCTAATAAACTCCTAGTTTCCACAACTAAATCCAACAACAAAGCTGGTGACTCACTTTTCTCTAACACAGCAGGTAAAAACTGGAATCAACTTCCTTCTGAACTATCAATCTTAGCATCTACTCCTCCATTTAAAAAACACCTCAAAGAACATCCTAAAACTGATTGGCTTTGCCAGTGTGCTAACCCAGACTGATATCTTTCCCCCTTCCTTCTCTAACACCTTTCCCTACTCCTCTATCCTATGCCACCTAATCTAGGTACTACTCTTTTCTTCTTAGTAATTCTATATAGCATAAAACCCTTTCTCTGTCTTTACTGGGTTGTACTCATACCCATTATTGGTATTTAGTATAATTGTTTTCTTTACTCTAATAATTTTGTTTTTTTAGTATACTTTTTACAGTAATATTTTCAGAGTTTATAACCTGAGTATTATAATTTCTTTTTACCAATGTTTTCACTTTATGTGATTTTAAATGTCTTTTTTATATATGTTTAACATTGTTACTATTCATGTTTGGAGCTTTTCTCCCCGGGCCTCTACTGAAAATGGACATATATCCAGTTAGACTAGCCCGGTCAACAAATGCAAAATAAAATAAAATTAATTAATTAATTAATTAATTAATTAATTAATTAACAATATACATTACTGTTGGGTTAGTTAGATGATAGATGACATGACTATTTGCATCTAGTTCCCAGGCAAAATGATACTGCCAGAATTTAACATCTCTGTCAAAAATACTTATGTCTCAGATGTACAGCTGCTAGGAAGTCACAGAGCAATACAAAAACACTTTACATGTGAAACCTAGTAATTATCTCTGTCTTAAGACAATAGAAAGAAACTCCTAGCCTAGACATCCTGTCTCTTAGCTTGAGATAAACTGACTTTATAACACATTGCAAAACTCTTTACTTATCAACTTATTTTCTTAGAGTTTTCCAAGTTAACTCTGCATATCCCAATTTCTACTATAAAACATACATTACATAGGCATAGAATTTATACACATTTCTGCTTTCTTCCAGCAGGGTGTACTGTGGTTACAATCTTGAATCTCAGCACATAACACAGTTTTCTTACATTAGTAAAACAAGCCTGTGGATCATATTAATATTTACAATGACATAGAGTTATTTATAAAATTCTATCTAGCTGAGCTGGCAACCTTCACAATTCTTCACCCCTGAGAACTCAAACTATTTTTTCAAGTGCCACTTGAGAATCGTTGCTTGAGAGGGTTGAATCTATCTGTGTATACCTTACCCCATTCCCTGTCTTGAGAGCCTATCTGCATTGGCATTGCTAACCCCACTGCGGTGCTGCACTGTCATGTCATATGCTTGCAACCCTAGACTCCATATTAGCAACTTGGCATTTTGCTGGTTGCCTCAAGGTAACCATGTTAGGGGATTGTGATCTGTAACTATAGTGAATTTCCTTCCATACAGATAAGGCTGACGTTTCTGCAGTGCCCACACTATGGCAAGATATCCCTTTTCTACAGCTGCATAGCATTCCTCCCTGGGTTGGAGCCTATGACTGAAATAAACCACTAGGTGCTCTTCTCCCTCTGAAGAAATCTGGATGAGTACAGCCCCCACCCCATGGTTCGAAGCATCCAACTGCACAACAGATTGTTTGGTGTAATTTGGACTGGCTAATACAGGGGGTCCTCCCAAAGCTTCTTTAAGCTTCCGGGATGCCTGCTCACATGCTGGGGTCCACACTACCATACCTGGCCTGTTTTTCCCTGTTAGGTCTGTGAGGGGAGCAACTATGGTACTGTAACTGGGAATGGACTTTCTGTAGTACCCTGCTGTCCCTAAAAATACCCTCACCTGCTTTTTGGTAACAGGTGCAAGCCATGCCTGATTAATTTCCAAATTAGCCGGTTCTGGCCTTTTCTTACCACTCCCCACTCTATGTCCCAGGTAGGAGACCTCTGCCATACCCACCTGACATTTGCTGGGTTTAATGGTCAGGTCTGCCCTCTGTAGTCTGCATAGCACCTCCCTGACATGCTGAAGGTGCTCTTGCCAGGAATGGCTGTAGATGGCAATATCATCTAGGTAAGCATCATCTAGGGCAAAATCTCTTGCGCCTGCTAGGATATGATCTACCAGTCGCTGGAAAGTCACTGGGGCATTTTTCAACCCACAGGGCATCATTGTGAACTCATACAAGCCAAAAGGGGTCATAAAGGGTGACCTCTTTCTAGCACTGGGAGTCAAGGACACCTCCAGTAACACTTGGTAAGATCAATGGTGGTAAGATACTAAGCCTCACCCAGCTGCTCTAGGGCTTCATCTGTCCTAGGCATGGGGTAAGCATCTGGTTCTGTGTGACTATTTAATTTCCTGTAGTCCACACAAAACCTGGTGCTGCCATCCTTCTTTAGCACCAGTACCACTGGGGAGACCCAGGGACTGTTGGACTCATGAATTACCCCTAGTTCCAACATTTCCTCTATCTCCTCCCTCAGAGTCTGATTGACTCTCTCAGGCACCCTATAAGTGGCCTGCCTAGTAGGCCTTTGGGGTCCTGTATCCACATGGTGTTGAACCAATCAGGTCGGTGCACCCTGGTTTTCCAGTGAACATGTCCCCAAACTCTTGTAAAACTGCTCTGGTTTCTTGAACCTAGGTAGGAAATAGCTGCTGGGACATTGCTACCCCTTCCACTAAGGTGTCAGTCTGAGCCTCACTGAGGAGATCAGTCACCAGATCTCCCTCAGACTCCTCCTGCAATCCACTGAAAATATTCAGCACAAGGGCCTCCCTATCTTGGTAAGGTTTCATCATGTTAACATGGTACAATTTGTGCACCTGCCTCCTGCCTAGCAGTTCTACCATGTAGTAGGGTCCCTCCCAAGCTGCCTGCAGCTTGTTGTGTCTGACAGGAACAAGAACCATTACCTGATGCCCTACAGCATGCTCTCAAGCTTGAGCATTCCTGTCATACCAGACCTTTTTCTACTGTTGGGCTTCTGCCAGGTTCTCCTGGGCCAAGCCCATGAGTTATCTGAGCCTTGTCCTGAGGTTTAGGACATATGCCACAACGGACTCCTTGTGGGGTTCACAATCACCCTCCCACTCTTCTCAAATTAAATCTAGATGACCCCTCACCCTATTCCCATACAACAACTCAAAAGGTGAAAAACCTGTGGATTCCTGGGGAACCTCTCTGTAAGCAAACAACAGATGGGGCAAATATTTTCCCACTCCCTCTTAAAAAGGTCTGCAAATGTTGTAGCATGGACTTGAGTGTAGAGTTTAACCTTTCAACAAGACCATTCATCTGGGGATGGTAGAGGGTTGTCTTTAAGTGCTTCACCCCACAGTACTTCCACAGACAAGCCAGCAGGACTGATATGAAATTGGCAACTCTGTCAGTCAGTATTTCTTATGGGAAACCTACCCTGCTGAAAATCTCTAACAAAGAATTTGCCACATTTTCTGCCTCAATGGAGATCAAAGCCATTGCCTCAGGGTATCTTGTAGCATAATCTACTACCACTAGGATATACTTTTTCCCTGTGGAACTTGTGGTACTCAGAGGCCCCACAATATCTATAGCTACCCTCTGAAATGGCTCCTAAATCGCAGGCAAAGGCATCAAAGGAGCTCTCACCTTGTCTCCTGCCTTGCCTATCTTTTGGCACTCCTCACAGGTCCTGCAATACCCTGTTACATCTCTGGAAATTTCAGGCCAGTAGAAGTTCTGCATAATACATCTCTTTGTATGTTTTATGCCCATATGACCTGCAAAGGGAATATCATGGGCTATGGATAGAAGTGCCAGATGACAGGCATTACCAACTGCTGTATTCCCTCACTTTCTAGTGCTGCCTCAGGGGTCCACTCTCTATACAGTAACCCTTTGTCCCAGTATACAGATTTCCCCTTCCCTTGAAAATCAGATGCCTCACTAGCTACCTCTCTCAGGCCTTGTAATGTAGGGTCTGTGACCTGAGCCTGTCTCAACTCTCTCTTTGCAACCTTTCCCAGCTCCCCTTCTACAAGAAATTTGGCATCCTCTGACAGCGGTGTCTCACTGTCAACTGGGTATTATTACTACTCACCTCTGCCTTGTAGTCACTCTGACCAAGGGAACATCAGTACCCACAAGCTCACCTTCAGTCTCACTGTGACAGGGTATCTCGGTCTCTGAAGTAACCAAGTCACCAGCCCTTGCTGCAAGTATGCGGTCTGTCTGGGTCTCCCCCAGACTACCAGACCCACATGCCTGTCTCCAAGCCTTACTGTGTGTAACTGCATGAACACACATGGTACTGCATTATCAAAATCATTCCCTATCTGGACATCTACAGGGATATCCTCAGACACACCTACTTGCTGGTTTCCTTTTCTACCCTTCCAGTCAAGGTGAACCCTAGTCAAAGGTATTTTGAATGGAGTCCCTCCTAAAGCTCTGACTTGAGTAGACTGCCCAGGCATGTAGTGCTCCTCTGTAACCATTGCAGGCTTCACAATGGTTATATCAGAAGCTGAGTCTCTCTTAGCAATGGTCTCTTTGCCATTCACTAAGATAGGATATAACCTCTTGTGGTAGTTTGGTACCCTTGTTGTCTCAAGACAAATTACTGTTGGCATTTTGTCATTCCCACTTACTGGCTCTCTCACATTGTGTTCCCCACCTTGCCATGCGAACATCTATACACTACATGGCCCCATTGGTTGCATTTAAAACATTTAACCCTAGGTCCTAGACATGTACCTGGACTAGTGGCTTCCCCTGCTACTGACAGATTCTGTCCGGGCAGTCTGGGCTGCCCACCATGGGTTCCTTTGGACCCATGAGCAACACAAGGTGTCACTTTCCTGTGCATGGGGTGCTCTGCTTGCTAGGTATAGGTCTCCCTGCTTCCCTAACTCATCTACAGTAAGGCATTGTCTATCAGCTAAGCAGATCCTCATGTCCTCAGGGCTTGTTCCCTCACTAAAATGTCTGCCAGTCGTTCAAAACTAGTGACCTGACATCCACTCATCCACCTATGAAAATAAGTGCTTAGTTCAGCAACATATTCACACACTTTCGTCTGCATTGCGTCTATGCTCATGAAACGTTTTCCTGTAAGCTTCAAATATTAGCTTAAACAATTCTAGCAAATAATTCTTTACAACATTATAATTTAAAAAGTCAACACCAGATAATTTGTAAAAAACATTTACAGCTTTACCATGGAGTAAGGGGGTCAGGAACTATACCCAGAGCCCTTGGTCAACATTACACTGTTTACATTCCCTCTCAAACATATGAATGAAACTATCAAAATTATCCCACTCTGTAAACTGTGGAAGAAATTTAATGACCTTTTGTGCTTCTGGGGTCCAGTTACTCCCTCCCTTCCTCATTACCTCCATGACTCTGGTGAAGAGTCAGCATCTCCTTTTCATGTTGCCTCTGCCTCTCCTTCTCCTCAGCTTGCAGACATTGCAGTTTCTCATTTTATTTGGTCTCTAGATGTCTCAGTCTCTCTGCTGCTTCCATTTCCAAATGCTTGGCCTCCAACTCAAGCCTCTTTAACTTCAGATGGATTTTTAAGTCCTCTGTAGAAAGGTTGAGCTGTCCATTCTCTGAGTGTTGTACATCTCCACGACCAGTCTGATCGTCCTCCTGGTTGCTATTCTCAGAAACAGCTGTGACCAAAGCTGCAATCATGTCTGCCTTAGTCAGATTTCTATGCACCAGTCCTTTAGCCTGGCACATCTCAGCCAACTGGCTCCTTGTCAGCTAGCCTCCTCTGCTGACATGCAGCCTGCTCTCCCTGACTAACTAAGCTAAACAAAGAAATAAAACAATTGTGATCTGAATTCTGAATGCTCACTGAGTGGCTGATTTAGAGTACAAAAACACTTTCAGTAATCACTGTACAAAGGTACAGGAATTCACCTCTCCACAGCACTACAAGACAATTAATATGTGATGTGGCCAACTTACCACTATCAACCAATTAATATTTGATGTCCCACCACTGCCAAATAATTAATACATGATGTCTGTGCACTGGCCCAGTAGTCAAGGAGCCTCAATCCTCACAGGTGTTAGTGGTGAAGACTGAGGCTCCTTGACTACTGGGCCAGAGTACGGGCATCACAACTGTCACAAGAGTAGTCTGCTGCACGTACACATTGAGCAATGTGCCATGCCGTGCAGCATAGGTGATACAAAAGACACAGTCAATAATTGTATAGATTTGTTTTTAATTACTTGCTGCCTATGTCTTCACTGTGACATGGGTGGTCTGCTTTCATGTGAACATGCTCAGCTATGCTTCATGCCTCACAAACACGTGCACCAGGCAGTAAAAAATTCCTAACAGTAACAGAACATATTCCCCTGCTGGCATCCAAATTCAGTGGTAATATCAACATGGTGTAGGAGCCTACATGGAAGGGATCTGCAGACATGGTTGATCCTTTTACCGATTCAACAAATTCACCTTATTTGCATACATATCTGTGCTGACAGCCTGGTAACTATATGGTTCATAGTTGTATGACCTAGACAACAGCACCAATGCACCATTGTACAGACTCAACGCAATGTCCTATAATACATTTCTGACAAGTATTATAAAATACTATTTTTTTCCTTTTTTCTTTATTTTTCAATGAGGCATGTTTGTGCACTGTGGGATATAGTGCAAACATGCTGCAAACATTAAAAAAAATAATTTATTTTTACATATTCCCTTGTATTTTCAGACATCAACTATGAATTTGTATGCATTTTTCACACATCACTGTATGTGATCGAATCATTTCAGGGGAGTTATGTCCATATTTGTGGACTTTTATATCCCCTTCTTTCCGTGGACACTCCTTTCTGTGGACATTTTCCATGTACCCTAAGGACACGGACACAGGCTCTACACAGATGTCTTTCTGCTTGTTGGATTACTTCAATTGAGTCATTTGCATAAAATTTCAACAGCTTATGAGGTAATTTGCATTGCAGAGAACTATCCTTGTTTGCTCGTGCTTGCATGCTGCTAAGTGGCACTTACTGAATTTAAAACCTTTTGTGCTCATGTACGCATTGTGCCATGATACGCACATAAAAAAATGTAGAGCATACTGACTTCTCCCCTAGGTCTATAATACAATAATTAGCATATATGAATTTGCAAAAGGAGAAATAATATTATTTATATAGGGAACTTGATTAGAAAATTATTCCGTTTAAACGATAATCTTTTAACAGCAGACAAAACTGCTAGGAACTATTTGCCTATAATAATTAGCAATATGTTTGTTATTTTTAGATAATAATACCTAATGTATTAGTTTCTATTTTGATTCATATGATGAATTTATCCACAATGCAATAATTTTTACAATAGTTGAAATAGCATACAATTGAATATCAGAGGCACCTGTACAATCACCCAACCAGTAATCAAGTATGTGATTGAGCAGGGTCATTGAGGGGCACTGCTTAACATGAAGTGGGAGCTTATTACAGTCTCTAGGGTGGCACCTATGTCCATCAATGACAGGCCAAGTTGTTGCTAGTCACACAATCACTGTGCTAACAATGACCATCTAAATATGCTTAATAAGGGTACTTGTGTTTTTACACAGCTAGGTTTCTAGTGCCTCATGTATAGTGCTAAACATGTACTCCTAATACTTATCAAACAATGAACCAGATATCAAGCAGGTTGTCAGCAAACACACTTCATCTCCTCAAAAAATCAAGTGCACAACACATAAATCAACATACACAGAGGTATTCATTAGAAGATTACCGAAAGAGCAGAGACTTCAAAAAATGCAAACGTTCTGCACACATGACAGTCCCAACAGAACTCACTACACATAAAAACAAATGTATCATTGTCTCACCCATTAATACCTTAAGACAAAACAATTCAAAACCAATGTATTGGTCATAGGCAAATCCATACTGAGACACAGATGTCCCCCTCACCAGGTTGTACAAGGAGAAAGTCGCAGTCAGCTGCCTGTCAGGTGCCAGGATCTGCAAAGTCATGCATATACTTAAGTCTCCCAACAACAACCACAGTTACATCTCTGTTGTACTCCATATTGCAGTAAATGACTTCAGTCATACCTCACTGGACTATATGAAGAAAGATAAGACTGACCTCTCAGATTAAGTGTCCCAGACAGGTATGTCCATAACCCTAAGCAGCATTAGAACTTCAACCAAGATGATGCCTCAATACAAACAAAAAAATTATCAAGTTCAACAATTAGCTTAGCTACTGGTGTCACTCCAGGGGGATCCAGTAGTTGTCAGGCTGAGATGATATGGTCTCCTGTCTCCCTATCAGTAAATCAGGACATCCCCAGCACCTACCCCCCTCACCTCATCGCCAGGGAGCAGGTTATTAATGCCCCAAAGGCAAAAAATACAGCCTCCATGGAACCTGTCAACATCCCTGGCTGTGTCCTACATGAACTCAGGCAAGAGCTCCCAGCACCACTAGGCATCCTATGTAACCAAAGCCTGTGCACCAGCTTCATCCCAGCAGAATGGAGGACAGCCACTGTCATCCATCTGCGCAAAGGTGGAGCGTCCACTGACCCAGACAATTATATGCCCATCAGCCTAACTAGTCTGATCTGCAAGGCCATGGAATGCATTATCACGGACCTTATAAACAAGGACATTGGCAACCTTCAAATGCTTGATCCCACACAATTTGGTTTTGTCAAAGAGAGATCATGCCTATTAAACTTGGTCACCTTCTTTGAAACTGTCACCAAAGCCATGGATGATGATAGTACACACCACCTTCACTGACCTAGCCAAAGCCTTCGACACTATTCCCTGCTTGGGCATAATAGATAAACTCTCCCAGCTAGGCATCAACCCATATGTTACCAGATGGATAGCTAACTGGCTCATTGATAGAATCTACTTAGTCAAAATAGGGGAATCCACATCTAATAGTAGACCTGTAACAAGCAGTGTACCCCAAGGATCGGTCTTGAGGCCTCTACTGTTTTGTATATACTTTTCTGAGGTGCAAGCCATGACCAGTGGTCTGTGTCCGACAAGTTTGCAGATGACAGCAAGCTGTACATTGTCATAAATTCCCCTAGTGAGGTGAACATCCTCCAAGAGGTCCTTAACCAAACTAATGACTGGTGCTAGAAGTATGCCCTCAAACTCAATGCCAAGAAATGCATCATTTTCCCCATTTGGGGAAAATGGTGTCCCCACTAATTATCACATTAATAACATATTAAGCACAAAATCCATTGTGAGGGACTTGGGTACCCAGGTTGATAGCAGCCTGACTTTTGACCACCATGTTGCCTCCTTTGTATGGAAGCCTTTCTATATGGCCCACCTCATAAGTTAGGGTATTTCACCCAGGAATAAGGAGGTCATAACATCTCTGTACTCCTCCTTTATCAGACCCATTATCGAGTACAATGCTCCCTTCGACGTGTACCTTGCCATGCACATGCAGCAGCTGGAGAGACCACAGAGATTCTTGATGTGTGCCTATTACATGATTAAACGCTAGAAATAGAGAATGCTCATTTGTCAAACCCAAATGCATGAAACCGCAGAATATCAAAGGAATGGATCAGTGCATTTTTTCCCAGGGAAAAAATTTGCCGGGCCGTTCTCCGGACTTTGCTGTTTTCTTCACTGTGGTGCGATCTCAGAGTTGGTATATTTAAGGTGTGGGGGTGTGGAGGGCACAGCCCCTCACATCAGGGGTGTGGAGAGAGAAGCCCCCCACTTTATGTTGCCTGGGAAAAATTTGCTGATCCGTTCCTTCGACATTTTGTGGTTTCATGTATTTGGGTTCGAAAATAGATCATTCACTATTTCTAGCATTCGATCATATAATACGAACCCGTTCCTGACCAGGAAAATCCAGGGCCTCAAACACCTATCCTATACAGATAGGCTAAAAGCCCTATCCATCTACTCAGTCTTGTACAGACTGCTCAGAGGTGACCTGTGTCTGGCATACAAGGCTGTCTCAGACTCAGCCTTGATGGAGTTGCTGCACATCTGTAAGTCAAACTCCACTCACGCAACCCACATGCAAGGTCCCCACCTGGCCTGTGACATTACTAGAACTTGTTGGCGGGATAGATTTGTGTCCCAACAACTCCCCCATCTGTGGAATAGACTTCCTCTCCATGTCAAGCAGAGTACCTCACTAGCCCTCTTTTAGAGGAACCTGGATGACTGGATGTGAAACAGAAAATCTACCCCTGAAATCCCATCTGTGTCCCTGCTGGACAGGGAAAAGAGGTGCTGATTTTGTGGGAATATGGGTGAAATTCTTGTCTAGGTTTATAAGGGCCTGTGGGCCAATAGCCTAGTGTCATCCTATGAACCTATGACAGATCATGCTGCTTTGCCAGGTATGGTTTTCATCTGTAACCTCTTACCGTTTGGTTACTGGCCAAGGTACTTACCTCACCCATAGTGACTTTTTTAGGCAATGTCATAAGAGCAAACTTAATATCCTCAAAAGACATACTCAAGGTTATGCTGCATAATGCTAGGAATCTAAATCAGACACTACACTCAATGGAGGCATTTTTTACTTGGGAAGATGTTGATATTCGTGCAGTAAAGGAACACCAAGTATATACTGCTGCAAAGTCAAAGGTACAAAGCACAACGAAAAAGTTGAGGTAAAAAACACACACCTTTATCAAACACAAAGCTTTCAGGTACAAGACCCTTTCTCAATGATAGACACAGGTACAATAAAATCAGACATTAAATACACGCCCAATACATCACGTGACCCGCAGCCATGGTCATGTGACTAACGCATTAAAATAATTACATTACTTATAATTTTAAAACATAAACAAGTAAAATTAGATAAAATTCATACATACATATATTTGCTTACTTTTGTGTACTTATATTTACATGCACACATATACGCAAATGCATTACCTATGTTACTTTAACTTAGTGTGTTGTATTTTTATTAGAACAGGTTTTAAGGAAACATCAAAATTTAATCCAGGGATATATTAGCTGCTAGCCTTACTATCCACTCGTATTCTTTATTATCTAAATGATTACATAAGTCCCCTCCCCTGATAGAGCTAACAACACATTCTATTACTCTAAACTTGAAACTGTGTGTAGAGCCACAATTTAAAATATGCTTAGATAGAGCATTAGTCTCCACTCCCTCCTTATACTTGATTTATGCTCTATGATGCGTTCCTTAAGTTTTCTAGTCGTCTTGCCGACATAGAAACAAGCGCATGCCTCACACGTTGCCAAATAGACAATGTTACTTGTCATACAAGTTGCATGACACCGAAAAGTAAATATCTTCTTAGTGACAGGATGAACAAAACTACTACCACATTCTGAAGAATCAGCTTTCTGTTTGTATATATCACTACAGCAACTACAATTATAACAACTAAAGGTGCCATTACCTAATCCATTAAGGGAAGTAGCATTCACATATTCAAAATCTTTGTAAGCTAGAACATTCTTAATAGTCCTCATATTTCTGTATGTGAACAAAGGAATTTCACCTACAACTAATCTAATATCTTCCTGAGCTAATAGCACCTTCCAATATTTCCTTATTATAGTTCTGACTGCATATGAAAGAGAATTGTAAGACATAATAAATCTTACATTAACCTTTTTATTTAATTTGTCCATTGGGGCAACAACATCTGTACTTGTATTCAAAAATACAGATGAATACATGGAATACCTATTAGATACTACATGTTCTCTAGCTTCTACCAGCATACCTTCTGGATAGCCACTTCTTCTAAAGTCTCCACATGCCTCATCAATTTGTTGTAAACACTTAACGTTATCAGTGTTTAACCTACTAACTCTTGCCAGTTGCCCCCTTACTATACCCCTAAAAATATGGGGTGCATGCATACTAGATGCATGCAAATATCTTCATGATGAAACTTCCTTCTTAAAAACAGAAGTGTTAATAACATTGTTCTCCTTAGTTAAAGAAATATCCAGAAAATTGACAAATGTCTTAGAATAATCAGCCTTAAAGTGTAAAAAGGAAGTAGTATTATTCAAATATATAATATAGTCTTGTAACTCACTGGATGTTCCTTTCCATAAAAGAAAGCAATCATCTACGAATCTCTGATATAAAACTATATTTTCATTCAAAAAGGTAGTTCCATTACCAACATAAGACTTCTCCCATTCATAGAGAACAATATTTGCATATGTATTTGCTACCGGGGTTCCCATAGCCACCCCCATTTGCTGCAAATAATATTCCTTATTGAATATAAAGATATTATTTTTTAAAACTATATCCAACAACATGCAGATGTTCTCTGTGTGCCTAACAGTAAAAGTGGAAGAGTGACTTAAAAATTCCCTTATTGAATTGATGCCATATTCATTTGGTATGACAGTAAATAGTGAAGTAATATCTAACACAACCATGTATATATTCTGACAATTCATGTTAGATTGCTTAACATTTAAATACCATGTTCTAAGTTCAATAAGAAAATCAGTGCTGTCTTTAAGTACAGTTTCACATTTACCCAAAAGTGGTTGTAACTGCCTCTGTAAGTACAAAGAGATAGGTTCTGTTATCCAACCATTTCCTGAGACAATGGGTCTCATAGGGGGATTTTCACATGATGTATGCACTTTCGGAATGCCATATAGTTGGGGAATGATAGGACTAGAAACAGTGAAAAAATGAAAAAGATCCAAAGAGATGTCACCTGACAACTGTAAGTCATATATACACATGTTAACATAACAAATACACTTTTTTACATCAGCATATTGTATCAGTTTGTATGCAGTAGCATCCCCAATCAAAGATAATACTGAACTTATATACTTGTTCCTATCCATTAGAACTATGGAGCCCCCTTTATCAGCCTGCTTTATTACCACATTAGGTTCACTTTTAATTCAGACAATGCTTTGTATTCATCATAAGAGAGATTGTAACGCCTATTAGCTTTTCTATTACTATATACATGTCTTATTTCAGTTTCACATAAGTCATTAAATGCCAGTAAAACTGGAGCATATACTGGTACAAACGTACTACGTCTTTTACAAGCAGTGGAGTCATAAGTATCACTTTTAAACATCACTTTTAGTGCTACAGATCTGATAAACAATTTTAAATCAGTTATAACTTTTACCATGTCTTCCACACTTGTAGGTATAAAATTCATACCTTTGTTCAAAAGAGAATAATGATGGTCATTCACAACAAAGGAATATAGATTTACTATGCCTGCTACTGCCTTCTGGCTAATTTCAGTTGCTTTGGGGGGCTCTCATTCTTCCGTTTATTGTCCTGCACTACCATATTGTTTCTATGTTTACTTCTTCCCCCTTATACTGCAAGTTGGGTTTTTCAGCCTGTAGCAGCCAAAGATGAAGTCTAGAAATCGTTTAAAGCATCTCTTTGAAAAAGAGATTAATCCTTTGTTGCTTGTTACAACAGAGATTCCTGTACTTCAACATAAAACTACCACTATGTCATCTACTAATGCGTTGGACTTTGAACATAAAGTACAAATATTGGAAAGGAAGGTTGGTACCTATAAGCGTTTGCAATGGCAACGTTTTAGCTTTGATGCTTATCTGGAAAAAGGTATTGCACCACATGGTTTGAGGGTATTAAAAATGCCCTCATATGGAAATACATATCCTGAGCTATTAAAGCAGTGGCAGTGCTTAAATTTGAAGTTAAGCCATGACTACATGGTACTTATGAATAAGTTCTTTAGTGACATTGAGAATGAAATGAAAAAAGAAATTCTCACACTGGAAGATGAACTTTTATCTTTGTCATGTTTTTCATCCATGCAAACTGTTTATCAGTCCATGTTGGATAGGCTAGCCACCATGGATGATTGACTAGAAACTGTGAAAAAAAGAAAACTTGTACGTGACATGGGAGATTACCAATCAGGTAATATTTTCTCATGGCCTAAAGCTGAAAGAATTGTTCCACAAGTGAATAAACCTAACAACTTTAATAGTGAATGTGTATCTACAACAATGAAGCAGAAAGCTTATACTACACCTTTAAATTCCCTAGATGAGTTTCCCCTGTTAACAACTAATGCTTTGAACTTGGAGCCAGAACTGCTATCCACTTCACATAGCGATGACATCATTGAGGGCGCGGCAGCTCTAAGTAGCACTGTGGCTTGTGCAGTAACTGAATGTGCTTCTACACCCACTGCTTCAACAGCTACTAATGAAGGTGGGCCTGGGTTGTCTTTACGATCTTCACAACAAACTTTAAATAATTTCTTTAAACCTTTTCAACTGCAGCAAGCAGAACGTATCAAAGAACGCTCAATCAGCTCGAGGTCAACGTCGAGGGGAAGAAGTAAACATAGAAACAATATGGTAGTGCAGGACAATAAACGGAAGAATGAGAGCCCCCCAAAGCAACTGAAATTAGCCAGAAGGCAGTAGCAGGCATAGTAAATCTATCTTCCTTTGTTGTGAATGACCATCATTATTCTCTTTTGAACAATGAATTTTATACCTACAAGTGTGGAAGACATGGTAAAAGTTATAACTGATTTAAAATTGTTTATCAGATCTGTAGCACTAAAAGTGATGTTTAAAAGTGATACTTATGACTCCACTGCTTGTAAAAGACGTGAAATGCGTTTGTACCAGTATATGCTCCAGTTTTACTGGCATTTAATGACTTATGTGAAACTGAAATAAGACATGTATATAGTAATAGAAAAGCTAATAGGCGTTACAATCTCTCTTATGATGAATACAAAGCATTGTCTGAATTAAAAAGTGAACCTAATGTCGTAATAAAGCAGGCTGATAAAGGGGGCTCCATAGTTCTAATGGATAGGAACAAGTATATAAGTTCAGTATTATCTTTGATTGGGGATGCTACTGCATACCAACTGATACAATATGCTGATGTAAAAAAGTGTATTTGTTATGTTAACATGTGTATATATGACTTACAGTTGTCAGGTGACATCTCTTTGGATCTTTTTCATTTTTTCACTGTTTCTAGTCCAACTATATGGCATTCCGAAAGTGCATAAATCATGTGAAAATCCCCCTATGAGACCCATTGTCTCAGGAAATGGTTGGATAACAGAACCTATCTCTTTGTACTTACAGAGGCAGTTACAAAGTACAGTTTTGTATCTACCATAAATGTAGATGTTCGAGGATATCCATTGCTGCAGTCCTGACATATGGGTATTCCGCTGTCCACCATCGGCCCGAATACCAAAGGGCTAGAATCTGGCGTCGGTCATGGCGCTAGAGGCTGACATCAGTATGTGCCAGTATAAATGCGCATGACCGACGCCATACCCTCAGTCTTTCTTGCCTCAGACGTCAGAATGCAAAAAATACCACCCAAAACCCAAACCTAAATAAGGGGGTAGGAGGGAAATTTGGACTGCAGCAATGGATATCCTCGAACATCTACATTTATGGTAGGTACAAAACTGTACTATGTTCTTCATCTACCATTGCTGCAGTCCTGACATATGGGTAGAATCCCAGAGCAACGGAAAACAGGGAGGATGGCCAACTAAATAGAATTAGGAGCTGCTAACATGCCCTGTAGAAGAGCAGTGGCAAACCCAGCCCTAGACCTAGAATAAAGAGGTAAATGATAATGCTTAGTAAATGTATGTACAGAACTCCAAGTAGCTGCCTCCAAAATGTCTGTAGCAGCTACCCCTCTCAAAAAAGCAGTAGAGGTGGCCGTAGCCCTAGTAGAGTGAGGCCTGATCCCAGCAGGAACATCTTTCCCATGATGAGAATAACAAAAAGCAATACAATGGCCAACCATTTGGAGATAGTGTGTTTTGAAACAGCTTTCCCTTGTGAAAGTCAAAGCAAAAGAAACAAACAACTGTTGAGATCTTCTGAACTCTTTGGTTCTGCTCAAATAATATCTTAAATGCCTATGCACATCCAAAGAATGCAAAACTTTCACCCCTTTTATTTCGGGGGTCAGCATAAAAAGTAGGCAAATGTATAGATTGGTTCAGTGCCACATTTGAAATTACTTTAGGCATAAAAGTAGGATTAGTACGTAAGGAAACCCTGTCCTTGTGAAAAATCAGAAATGGTTCTACTGCCATGAGGGCCTGTAATTCAGAGACCCTTCGAGTAGAAGTAACAGCCAACAAAAAAGCAGTCTTCCAAGACAACAACTTCAACTCAGCTGTAGCTGCAGGTGCAAATGGAGGCAGAGTCAGCTTCTCCAAAACAAAAGTAAGATCCCAGGCTGGAGTGGGAGCTCTTCTCGGGGGTCTTATATTCTTTGCCCCTCTAAGAAACTGTTTAACCAATGGATGAGAAAACAAAGGAGGGTCACATTCATAGTGAGCAGAAATAGCTGCAGCATGCACTTTAACAGAAGAGAAAGACAATCCCTTGTCTAACAAAACAGTCAAACATTGCAAAATGCAACTCAAGTTAGGCAATTTAACATCAAAGCCGTGAGCTGCACTCCAAAGAAAAAATCTCTCCCATTTATCAGCATAAACTTTCCGAGTAGTAGGATGCCTGGCTTCCAAAAGAACATCCAAAACTTGTTGTGGAAGCTGCAGGCCTTCCTTCCCCAAAACTGAATTCTCCAGGCTGTCAGGTAAAGAGATTGCACACTGATATTGAGAAAATTATTGTCCTCCTGAGTCAATAAGTGAGGAATCTGTGGTAATGGCCAAGGTGTCCCAAGAATTAAACTCCTTAAGAGAGGGTACCAATGTTGTCAAGGCCAATCTGGTGCTATCAGAATCATGCGAGGCATTTCCCTCCTGACTTTCAGCAATACCTTTGGAAGAAGAGGCAAAGGAGGAAAGGCAGACACGTGCAGGTTTCTCCAGCTGAAGGATAGTGCATCTATTTTCCAGGCTTTCGGATGAAATAGCCTTGTGCAAAACTTTGGCAGTTGATAATTCAGAGGAGAAGTGAACAGATCTATGTCTGGAGTTCCCCAAGCCATGGTCAACTGCAGAAACACCTGATGATCCAGCTTCCATTCGCGAGGATTCACAATATGTCTGCTCAGAACATCTGCTAAAGAATTTTGTGCTCCTGGCAGAAACTGTGCTCGAAGAGTGATGTGCAGTTTTAAAGCAGTTTCCCATACTAGCATTGCTTGTCTGCACAATGGATAAGAATGGGTTCCCCCTTGCATGTAGATGTACCACATGACTGTTGTGTTGTCTGTTCGAATCAACACCAGTCCTGATTGAAGTAGGCTCTTGAATGCTTCCAAAGCAAATTGAACTGCCAGCATCTCTTTCATGTTGATATGTAAATGAAGTAGCTCTGGGGGCCAAAGGTCTTGAATCCATTTTCCTTCGAGATGAGCTCCCCAGGCTGACTCCGAGGCGTCTGTCGTTAATATCTGACATGCCTCTGGCTGGGTCACAGAGAGTCCCTTGTTTAGGTGACATTCCTGAGCCCACCACAGAAATTCTTTTTGTATGCAAGGGAGAATCTGAATGACAGTGTCCAAATCGTGGCTGTGTTGAGTCCACACGCTTTTGAGATACCATTGTAACTTCCTCATATGCAGTTTGGCATTGGGAAGCACTAGAATACAAGATGCCATGAACCCTAAGGCTTGAAGGACTGTCTTTGCAGTCAGCCTGGACATTACTGAAAGCTGATGGAAGTATTGATGAAGATGTCTTTGTTTGTCCAGGGTAAGAAATGCCATCTGGGTTGCTGTATTCAGTCCCACACCCAGAAAACACATCTCTTGTGAGGGTACTAGACTGGACTTTATTTCGTTCACAGAATACCCTAGGCACCTTAAAACTGTCATTACATAGTGAAGATGTTGAAGAAGTTCTTGCTTGCCTTGAGCCAGAAACAAACAGTCGTCCAGATAAGGATAAATTTGAATTCCTTGTAGTCTGAAAAAAGCAATTACTGGAGCCAGGACTTTTGTGAATACCCTGGGCGCAGTAGACAAGCCAAAGGGCAATGCAGAGAATTAACAATGCAAATTCCCATTCCGAAATCTCAGGAACTTCCTGGAACTGGGCCCGATAGGAATGTGAAGATAGGCCTCTGTGAGCCTTGCCCAGCATAGGCAGCAACCGCTGCAACGTTAACATCTTGAACTTTGGAATTCCCAAAAAGGTGTTTAGAATGGACAAATCCAGAATTGGCCTCCAAGTATTTACTTCCTCTGGCACTAAGAAAAGATGGGAATAAAACCCTGTGCCTCCTTCAGCAGAAGGTACTTCCTGTATTGCCCTCCACTGAAGCAGAGAAGACATTTTTTGCCCGTGCTTCCAGTCTTTGCTGATGAGGCACATCTGGCATACCTTTGAAAGGAGGGAAAGTGTGGAAATAAAATTTGTAGCCTCGATTTACAATGTCCAATACCCATTTGTCCTGGGTAACCAAATGCCAATACTTTGCAAAAAGTCCCAGTTTTCCTCCTAGAGGAGCCGCCAGCATGGCAGAGTCCGGCAGCTGAAGACGCAGGTCATTGTTTGTTTCCGAAAGGACTGACCCCTGCCCTCCCCAGCAGAAGGGGTAAAAGAACCCAAGGTCCTAGGAGTAGCAGGGCCCTGAGAGGAAGCTCTACCCCTACCTCGCCTAGACCTGCCCCTAGACTGATAATCTGAAGAGGGAAAAGACCACCCTTTAGTAGGCCAATTCCTACTGAACTTAGGGGGCTGAACCTGTAAACAATCCTTAACTGTCTGCATAGACTTAGCTTTTTCCTCCATTTTTTCAAAACTGATTCAACCGGAGGGCCAAAAGAACATCAGACTGCAAAGGAGCATCCATAATCCGAGCCTTAACATGCTCTGACAATGTCTGAACGTTTAACCAGGCATGTGTGCGAAGAACCGAACTAGTAGCAGCCACCCTGGAAGAAGCCTGTAAAGCATCAAAACCAAATTGCAAAGAATGCTTACCAACTTGTTCTGAAACATGCACTAAATCCTGAAGCTCTTTACATTCAATACCTTCAGAGAAAGCATCAACTTTACATTTCAATTGGCCCAGCAAATAATTTTGACAATGTAAAGCCCTCATAGCTAAAGTGGAAGAAGAATACAACTTCTTACCCCACCTATCCAGAGCTCTAGCATCCTTGTCCAAAGGAACTGGATTCTTAACCACAGCAGCCCTGACACCCTTGGGGCCTTGAGCAATGGTGTCTGGGTCAGCCCTAGGACCCTTGTATAAATACTAGTGAGCTTCCGGTACCCTGCAGTATCTATCTGGTTTAGCAGGGGCAGGAGGCAAAGAGTCAGGGTTAAGAGAAGCCTCAGAAAAAACATCCTGAACAACATCCAATACAGGGGGAATAGCCAAAGGCCTATGCTGAGGCAAAAACAAGAATTCTCTAAGCCTTTTACGAGAATCAGAATAATCCTGGCCTTCCCATGTAAAATGCTCCCACATGGAATGCAAGGTTTCAGAAAAAGAAAAATCTTCAGGAGGGGACGCAGAGGGAGGAGAATCCTCAGCCTCTGAATCAGAGTAGGGAGGGAAATCCTGGGGCTCTTCCACAGAAGAATCAGAGTCATTGGAAGACTGATCCAGACCCTCTATCCCTGGCTCTACCCTGGGCCTTTTCTCAGGGGGAGGCATAGAACCCCTAATTAAAGTAATCAAATCCTGCGCCACCTTTAACATGTGCTTTCTAGGAGCTGGACCCTGTGGACAGACACCAGCAGGGGCAGATTTAGATTTAGAAAGGCTTTTACTATGAGAAGGGGGAGGCCTAGAAACTCTGTGAGGGGAGGGAACCACTGACACATGAGAAGCCCCTTCAGCCTGGCCTACAACAGGAGAAGCCACTTCCTGAAGTAGCAAAGGCTCCCCTGGAGACTCCGCTAAACTGTCAGAAGGAGCCGTTGAAGTAGTCGGTGGCTCTACCGAACCGGCGTCCGCAATGGACTCATCTTGTTTGGACCGCAAAGGATTACTCTTTGCGTTCTTTAGCCGAACTGGGCGGAGAATCCGACGGCATGTTATAATTGCACCATTTACCAAACACTAGCCTAGCACAGTCCAAGCGACGTGTAATAGTGCGCTTATCAAAGGCAGCACAAAAGCGACACCCAACAACGCCGTGCTCAGGCCCTAAACAAGGAATACAGAGTAAATGGTAATCCCTATGAGGAATCTGTTTCCCACAAGAAATACAGGTATTAACGTTTTCTGACATCCGGTAATACTGAGGCAAGAAAAAGACAAAAGTGTCCCCAACGGGGTACTCAGCCCAGCTTGGCCTCCGGTCTGAAACTCGAAAACCGACAATTCCAGAAAGCCGAACGGCACTTGCAAACACTGCTTCTGCTTAGGACCACGCGGCAAGAAAGACTGAGGGTATGGCGTCGGTCATGCGCATTTATACTGGCACATACTGATGTCAGCCTCTAGCGCCATGACCGACGCCAGATTCTAGCCCTTTGGTATTCGGGCCGATGGTGGACAGCGGAATACCCATATGTTAGGACTGCAGCAATGGTAGACGAAGAACATCCACTTTTGGGTAAATGTGAAACTGTACTTAAAGACAGCACTGATTTTCTTATTAAACTTAGAACATGGTATTTAAATGTTAAGCAATCTAACATGAATTGTCAGAATATATACATGGTTGTGTTAGATATTACTTCATTATTTACTGTCATACCAAATGAATATGGCATCAATTCAATAAGGGAATTTTTAAGTCACTCTTCCACTTTTACTGTTAGGCACACAGAGAACATTTGCATGTTGTTGGATATAGTTTTAAAAAATAATATCTTTATATTCAATAAGGAATATTATTTGCAGCAAATGGGGGTGGCTATGGGAACCCCGGTAGCAAATACATATGCAAATATTGTTCTCTATGAATGGGAGAAGTCTTATGTTGGTAATGGAACTACCTTTTTGAATGAAAATATAGTTTTATATCAGAGATTCGTAGATGATTGCTTTCTTTTATGGAAAGGAACATCCAGTGAGTTACAAGACTATATTATATATTTGAATAATACTACTTCCTTTTTACACTTTAAGGCTGATTATTCTAAGACATTTGTCAATTTTCTGGATATTTCTTTAACTAAGGAGAACAATGTTATTAACACTTCTGTTTTTAAGAAGGAAGTTTCATCATGAAGATATTTGCATGTCTAGTATGCATGCACTATATTTTTAGGGGTATAGTAGGGGGCAACTGGCAAGAGTTAGTAGGTTAAACACTGATAACGTTAAGTGTTTACAACAAATTGATGAGGCATGTGGAGACTTTAGAAGAAGTGGCTATCCAGAAGGTATGCTGGTAGAAGCTAGAGAACATGTAGTATCTAATAGGTATTCCATGTATTCATCTGTATTTTGAATACAAGTACAGATGTTGTTGCCCCAATGGACAAATTAAATAAAAAGGTTAATGTAAGATTTATTATGTCTTACAATTCTCTTTCATATGCAGTCAGAACTATAATAAGGAAATATTGGAAGGTGCTATTAGCTCAGGAAGATATTAGATTAGTTGTAGGTGAAATTCCTTTGTTCACATACAGAAATATGAGGACTATTAAGAATGTTCTAGCTTACAAAGATTTTGAATATGTGAATGCTACTTCCCTTAATGGACTAGGTAATGGCACCTTTAGTTGTTATAATTGTAGTTGCTGTAGTGATATATACAAACAGAAAGCTGATTCTTCAGAATGTGGTAGTAGTTTTGTTCATCCTGTCACTAAGAAGATATTTACTTTTCAGTGTCATGCAACTTGTATGACAAGTAACATTGTCTATTTGGCAACGTGTGAGGCATGCGCTTGTTTCTATGTCGGCAAGACGACTAGAAAACTTAAGGAACGCATCATAGAGCATAAATCAAGTATAAGGAGGGAGTGGAGACTAATGCTCTATCTAAGCATATTTTAAATTGTGGCTCTACACACAGTTTCAAGTTTAGAGTAATAGAATGTGTTGTTAGCTCTATCAGGGGAAGGGACTTATGTAATCCTTTAGATAATAAAGAATACGAGTGGATAGTAAGGCTAGCAGCTAATATATCCCTGGATTAAATTTTGATGTTTCCTTAAAACCTGTTCTAATAAAAATACAACACACTAAGTTAAAATAACATAGGTAATGCATTTGCGTATATATGTGTGCATGTAAATATAAGTACACAAAAGTAAGCAAATATATGTATGTATGAATTTTATCTAATTTTACTTGTTTATGTTTTAAAATTATAAGTAATGTAATTATTTTAATGCATTAGTCACATGCCCATGGCTGCGGGTCACGTGATGTATTGGGCGTGTATTTAATGTCTGATTTTAATGTACCTGTGTATTTAATGTCTGATTTTAATGTACCTGTGTCTATCATTGAGAAAGGGTCTTGTACCTGAAAGCTTTGTGTTTGATAAAGGTGTGTGTTTTTTACCTCAACGTTTTCGTTGTGCTTGATATTTGTGCAGTCACAGAGACATGGTTTAGGGCCACAGAGAGTATTCTGGCCATTAAAGGCTATAATGCCTTCCATGCATTCAGGCCACAAAATGAATGTGAAAGAACCAAAGGAGGATGTGCATCCATCTTCATAAAATACGACTACACCTCAAGACCGTTTCAGCAGTACGACTCTCTAGATTTACTACAAGTCCAACTAACTGTAGGAGAACCCCCCCTCCACATTACTGTTAGCTACAGGTCCATCAGCATGAACCATGAAGCTACACAGTGCCTTCCTGGACCTACATGACTCACTCAAAATACAGCCAAACACCGTAGGCATGGGTAACTTTAACTATCATTCCATTGACTAAGATACATATATGAGCTCAATCACACTCACCCTAAGGTTCCTGCACTTTGTAAACATGAATGCTTTGGGATAATTAGTCTGCATCCCTCAATAGGCTCAAATGTCCTTGACCTAAAACTCACCAACATGAGGAGATCACTGCACCACCCCATGTGTGAGACCCTCCCAGATAAGAATCATACCTGACCCCCCCCCCCTCCACAGCATCCAGAAGGTAGAAAACATCTCTGCAAAGCAAACTATGGCCTCCTAAGTGATGGAATATAAAGTTTCAAATCTACTGCTACCACTGACAGTAAAGACTCCTAGATGGAACTGTCCTGTATAAACACCTTTACTAGTGTATAGACTTAGTTTTACAGAACAGATTAAAACTTGCCCATGAAAAAAAACAGCTACCTTGGTGGACATCTACCATAAATAGATTACACAACAGAGAAATAACCTGATGTTTAGGAATTAAAGGAAAAGGTCTCAGCAGAAGAACACTCGTCTTGCCTTGAGCAAGCAAATTAGACATCCTGTAAAGTCCTCTAAAGCTAATTACAAAACTAAATTAGTATCCATAACTAATGATAATCACAAGGCATTTTTCAGCTATGTCTGTAATGTAAAAGGGAAGGCCAAGCTTTGCACCATATTCAGGATGGATGGTACCACTCATACTAAACCTTAGGACATAGCTAACCTGTTAGTAGACAGGTTTGGCAACAATTTTACTCTCCTGTTTCTACCGATCAAACAGTTCTCTGCTTATTATCTCCAAATAATTGGTCATTACCACACTCGTCAATCCCATAAACACAGCCTTTATAGGACCAGATAACATCCCAGGCTGCTTACTAAACAGACAGAAGCAAAAGTTAGCAGAACCATTGGGTACTCTCTTCAGCCACCGTCTAAGTCCTGGCTTTGTCCCGGAAGAGGAGAAAGCAGCAACTGTAACACCCTTGCACAGAGGGGGTCCCTCAACCAACCCAGGGAACTATACACCCATAAGCCATACCAGCCTTGTCTGAAAGGCCATTGAGAGAATCATCTTGAACCTTATCAAGAAGGACATTTGTGACCTTCAAACCCGACCCACTTTGGCTTCATCAAGGGCAAATCATGCCTGTTAAACCTAGTGGAATTCTTCAAGAGTGCCACCAAAGCCATAGATGAAGGCAAATCAGTACATACTGACTATCTCAACTTGCTCAAGGGCTTTGACACAATCCCCCACTGAGGCATCATTGTGGAACTCACCCACCTGGGGATTAACTCATACATCATTAGATGGGTAGCCAAATGGCTCACCAACAGAACACATGCAGTCATAGGTGGGGATTCCATCTCTAACAGATGACCTGTTACCAGTGGGGTCCCATGAGGATATGTGTTGGGTCCCCTACTGTTTGGAATGTATTCCTCACAAAATCAGGTGAAAAAAAAACGGTCTGTGGCTCAACATGCTTGCTGACAACTGCAAACTGGGTGCAATCATTGAATCCACAAACAATGTCAACATACTACAAAAATGTGCTTACATACATAAATGATCATTGCCAAAGCCACAGACTTAAAGTTGACCCATAATAATGCACTATTATCTCTTTCAGCAAAGGAGAACTCAATGCAAATTACACTATCAATAATACCCACTATATTCTAATCCAATGGTGAGAGGTTTGGTAATGCAGGTTTATGGCAACCTCACATTTGATCATCATGTGTCCTCAATGGTAATGAAGGTCCTTTAGATTGCACACCTCATAAGTGAGGGTGCCGCATCCAAGACTAAGATGTTATAACTCCACTGTACTCATCCCTCATCCGACCAATAATACAGTACAATGCTCCCTCTTGCATATACTTCACCAGACACCAGCAGCAAATGGAGAGACCTCAGAGGTTTCTTAATAAGATAATCCATGGACTTCCAACACATTAGTTGCATGGACAGACTGAAGGCCCTGTCACTGTACTCTGTATCATACAGACTGCTGACAGTCAACTTGTAGCTGGCCTACAGAGCAGTGTCGAACCCTGCTTTAATGGAAATGCTGCACCTCTGGAAATCACATGAGACAAGACCCACTCACTCTAGGGACCTTAACCTAGCCTGCAACATCAACAGGACATGCTGGAGAGACAGATATGTCTCCCAGAGATTGCAACTCCTATGGAACAAACTCACAATTCACATGAAACTGAGCTAATCAATTACCTTATTTAAGCATAACTGGGACAATCTGATGGGAAATTGTAGATTTTCCCCAGGGGGTTTCACCTATGTCACCCTTAGACAGAGTCAACCAGTGCTGATCATGGATCTGCAATTATGGACTATGTATCTTGGTCTATAAGGGAACAATGTTACAACTTTGTAAGCTTGACAAGGCCCTAGGACCATTATCCTAGTAACTGCCAATGAACCTATGAACCTATGAACAGTAGTGAACCTATGAAGCTATAAACTTATGCAGGCCTGCCAACATCTTGTCACAAACATGGGCTGCTGATGTCATGTTCTGTAAGTTCAGCTGCAGTCTTACAAAAGTCTGACTTGTGTAGTGGTGCATACTGTGTTCTGTAGTCTGTGTACTTAGATATGTAGGGGTTCTATTCTCACTGCAGTCAACTGTGTGTGCTCTTGCATGATATCACAGAATGCCTTTTACCACAGCATGTGTGTCACTGTTATTACCATATTCTCGACAGACACTGCTGATGTCATTAGCTATATCAGATGTCTGTATATGCAGTCATCCCACCAGGGCATGGTCAGACACTGGCCTTGAGGCCAGGCAGACATCACCTCATCCTATACCAGACAGACGACAGTGACATGGGTTTTAATCTATTCACATACATCAAGCCATGGATTGTAGGCCCTGTGTTTTCTTCCTGAAAAAGCCCTATGGTCTCTCTAGCTGCTGCATGTGTCTATAGAGGTACATGCAAAAGAGAACATTATACTGTACTACTGTTCTAATGAGGTTTGACTACAGTGCTATCATGCAATCCTAAGATCTGTATATGATGGCATGACATATGATATGCACCATATTTTTGTCCTGGAAGATCATTAAAGAGAGAAGTAAGAAAGTAATGATACACATTGCAGTTTCTGCCATCAGCACCCTTACAAGACCATTCACTATAACATTGTTAAATGTGGATGCTATCAACTGTCTAGCTTTCAAAGGCCAATAAAAGTCAAAGGTACAATGACCAGTTGAATAACACAAATGCAGATATACTAAGCACGAAGTTAGCTATGCACTGTGAGCATCAGACACAACTTTTGTATCCATGAATCCAAAAGACAGAAAACAGGGATATGGCACATTTGGTTTACTATAAAAATGTTGAAATTCACATGGTTGACGTTCATAATGTCGAATGTCATTACACCGAATGTTCAAAATACCGAAAAAAAGATATCTAAATTTAAATGGTCGAAAAACACCTGCAAAGTAACACTAGTGTTTTTGCAGGGGGGCTGTGCCCCCCTGCACCCCCACACCCCCTGCTATCTATATATTACAACACTGCGATTGCACAATAGTGCAGACAAGGGAAAATCCTTGCCCTGTTTGCAGCATAATGTCGACAGGTAATTTGCATGCACTTCCTGTGGACAAAATGAACTACTTAATATTCATATGTTGACCATATGGGTCGATCATATGAATGTTAGACTAAATTAATTTCAACATTTTGATAGTAAACCGGTGCAGTTATCATCACTTGCACAGGGTGTTGTGGGTTAGGGGCAGGAAGCTTAGGCTGACACAGAAGGTTGGTAAGTGTGTGTGAGTAGAAAGGAGAACAAGGCAGACATTGGAATAAAACAACAAATGGCCAGTGAGACAAACTGAGTAACTGTTGTGTGTGTGCCTGTAGGGGTCCTTCAGGTGAAGCTTGTGTGTGAGTGTCTGCATGAACACATCCAAGCTCTGTGCTAGCTCTACATCTTGGTCTGTTGGACAGGTGTGAGCCATGCATGGCAGAGGTGGTACTTATTTTTTGTCATCCCCAACCATGAGAACTTGCTCTGGCAGGAGTTGCACTGGCACATCCATGTCCACGGGATGCAGTGCTCCTAACCAAATGTGACTGATGTTTGCTGGACAAGCTCCCTACATAGGGATGCCCAGGACCATGACCCCATGTCCTCCTACATCTGGGTGAGGACAGCAGACTTACTGACAGTTCAGTAGAACTACTAACACTATGGGAGTGTGATCGGTCACTGCCACATTGGCAGACATCAGATGATATAGCTGATTTATCCCCATGAGGATGGTTACCCTCCCAGATGTTCCATCACAGACACTGCTTGTTCCATGACAGACACCTCTCGGTTCATTGCAGACACCTCTCATTCCAACGTGTCATTCATTTGACTCAGTGAATCAGCAACACGGTGGAGGCAGTCACACATGTCAGACTGTGCCACATCCACAACACTGAGCATATGTCTGCAGCACATATGGGAATGTGCCTGTGCCTCCATGATGGCCCTACACATACATTGAGTGGCACAGGAGGTGACACCTACACCAGGTGTAGTAGGTACAGCAGGCCCCCTCCAAACACTCCTATCAATCTTCCTGTGTGGCAACTTGCCCACACTTTGGCTATGGACAGACTAAACAGGAACTGAAGCCACAGTAGCCACACTTCCCTGATCAATGTCCACACCCTCCACCTATCCAATATATGTGGGATTAGTGAACTGGGTAGGTCTAGCCCTTTTGGCGGTGTCCAGTGGAATGCAGGGGATGGCTGTATGCAACCTCTGTGTCAGATTCAACCGGTGTACCCCCGACTATGCCTCAGTTTGGCCACCATCATCATCAGAGTCTGCAGATCCACTGACATCAGGTGGCACAAGGCCCAGTGTCATGATAACCTGTGATAAAAAACATGAAACACAGAAATGCATTAATATCTGCACTACTATTGTGCAATATATGTTAACAAACTAATGGTGCTGCCACTATTACAGACAGTACAACAATATACACAACAGGCCTGCGATCAAAATCACAAGCTACAATATTTCTTTAACTTGCTACTGACAGCAAAATATTTGGCATACCATCTGCAGAAGTGCAGACGATGTACTGTGCTGCACTCCAGACAATCCAGGAAGAAGTTAAGCAAGAGGTAAGGGCAACACTATCACAATTAACAGTAACACAGGGGGTAATACATTTACCTCTGTATATATGCATTTGCAGTACTTTGAACAAGAAAGTGGCTGACAACTCCAAACTAAGCATATAACTGTAGCAATCTTCACTCCCCCCTCCAAAAAAAACCAAGACATGTTGACACAGAATTAACTTAATAATTTTAATTGTTTTACTATACAACAGTATTCAGTTGTTGAGATATCAAAGCTTACCTGAAAGCTCCTCCTGGGATGTGCTTGCTGTCTTGGTAGGTGTTATGCCCACATCCAGGACATGCTGCACTGCACTCTACTGGGAGCTGTCTGGATCTCTTAGACAGGCCAGGAACTGTTCATTGGGGGTTAATGGTCATTCCCTAGTGGGCCCTCCCCCAGTAACCATTTGGTCATGACCCCCTTCAGCTGCTCACTTCCTTGCAGATGTTATCATGTCAGTGGCCCTGTGGAGCTCCTGTTCATATGTTCTGCCATGGACACCTATCAACTATGACTTGATTTTCAGCTTCAGTGAAGGGGATCCTTATGGAATGACATGCCTGAGTGACATACTTGTAGGTGTCCATAAAGACAACAGAAGTATAATACACATATGTATCACATCACTACAAAATAACTGTTTGCAGATTGAGCAGAAAAGGTAGCCATTCAGTATTACCCATTAGAGAAATATAAAACATACTACAGATGTGACATACTAACAACAGGCAGGATGCAAAACAAGGAGAGTAACAAGAGAAACATATCCTTGTTTGTGTCATAACAGTAATTTGCCTTTGCTCCCCCCCTAAAAGAACAGTTCATTCTTGTTTGTGCCATAACAGTAACTCATCCTTGCACCCCACCCCCCCACAAAAGAACAGGCAAATGGCATATTTTGCTAAAAGAAATTCTCTTTAAAATGCTAAAAGTGCTACCAAAGGACCTGTCCCTGACACATTTGTACATATATATCACACAGCATTCTATTTTCATGTGCTGACAATCATGCGTACCTCTGAAATGGCTTGACAAACAAGCCCATGCCATCAGTATACTTCTAACTAATGCATACAGATAAAAGTGTAAAAGCCTTTGCTTCACACTATTCTTAAATACATTCCAGCATATGCAGTATGTAGGTGACAAAGTGGAAGCATACCTGCTGAAGTTCAGTACTCCTCTGTATAGATATATCCTGAGGAAAAAGACTTCCACACATATACAACTATCCTCACCATCAGCTTGGCTAGATGCAAATTTGCCTTTTTATAACGGTGTAGATTATTAATGGATTGCATCTGTCTTTGTGTTTCATAGATGCAGCTGACAGAATAAGCAGCTGACTTGCATGCTAATCAACCAATCAACCAATCCAACACTGCTGAGATATTCAAATAGGTATAAAACATCCATGTAGCCTCCATTCTGTTTTTTCCTGAATATTTCAATACCACTTAAGTAGAGGAAAGGAAATTGTAAAGGGACACAATGCTAGGGGCTGCTGCAGATTTGCTCCATATGTATGTGCTATAAGTTGAAGCCAATGCTGCTGGAGCTGGTGACAATAAACCTAGGCTGAGAAGGAGAGCAGTGTTCAGGGTAACTTTTCAGATACTAAATAATCTGGAGATTGTAGAGTGCTAGAGGGTCGCTAAGGACACATTACAAGAACTCTGTGAGCTCTACCACCCTCAACTCAGAGCCAGAGACAACCAAGGGGAACCCATCCCAGTGGAAACTAAGGTATGTGTATCCCTTAGAACATTAGCTACAGGAACCTTTCAAAGACCAACTGGGGACATGATGGGTGTGTCACAGGCAGCAGCATCCAGAATCTTACACCAATTCCTGGATGCTATACTAATACATGGCAGTGAGCACATATGTGTTCCCTGTTGTTCTGAGGAGATGGCCAGCAATATGTAGCAGTTTTACCAGCTAGCATATCATCCTGAAGTGCTGGGTGCCATACATTGCACTCATGTACACATTAAGCCACCACCTAGTGAGCAGGATAGAATCTACATGAACCACAATTGATATCACTCTATCAACTGCCAAGTCATGTGTAATGCCCAGGGAATTATCTTGAATGTGTGTGCTGGCAACCATGGCAGTTATCATGACTCACATATCTGGCACACGCTGTATCAGATGTTTGCTAAGAGAGACATCCCACAGGGCCATTTACTGGGGGATGCTGGCTATGCACTGAAACCATAGCTGATGACACCCATCAGAAGTGCATGCACACCCAAGGAAGAAAGCTATAATGAGGCACACACACACAAACCAAAAACATCATAGAGCATGTGTTTTGGGTGCTGAAGTCAGTGTTCTGGTGCCTAGACATATCTGATGGAGCACTACAGTATAATCCATGCACATGTATACAAATATTCACAGTGTGTGTTGTGCTCCACAATCTGATCCTGCTGAAACAGCTGTACCAGGATCAGCAAGGGGAAGGGCCATACATCCCCCACCAATGCCTAGGCCACCACAGCCATGGTCATAGGTGGACTTAGAGGGGGAACCAACAGCTGCTTTGGCTGGGGGCAGATGTAGGCGTGCTCAGTATGCCCTTGCTTTTGCTAAAAGACAATACATAGCACATTCACTGACCACCTAGGGACCTAATACCTTTCCTTTACTCACATACATATTTATTTTATTTTACATTTGTTAACCGGGAGAGTCCAACTGGATAGAAGTCCATTTTCAGTGGAGGCCCGGGAAGAAAATCTCCAAGAGATAGCAATTTTATAGTTAACAGATAAGACAATAATTATTACAAAAAGGCACATTTGACAACATACATGAGACACATTTCTTACACCTCTAGAGAAATTGGATGTACAATTAGTCTTCCTGTCTAAGATGAGGCTGTACATCTGAACTTATGGACAATAAATGTCTGTAGCTAAACTGTGAATCTAGTTGATAATAGGAAAAATACTGAAGTACTAGCCAGGGGTAGTACAGGAGCATAGTCTGTTATTCAGGAAGTGAGTTTTGAGTAGTTTCTTGAATTGGGTTGAGGAGTTGTTACTTGTTATATGGCCAGGAAGGGAGTTCCAGATTTTAGAGATATAGTGGCTGTAGACGGATTTACCTGCCTCATTGTTAAATGTGGTTACATTAAGAAGGCTTTGGGGCTAGATCTTAAGGATCTAGTAGTGGTGTAGGGTTGAAGTAGTTGATGTTGAGCTGGGGTGTTGTCTGAGTGATGTAATAATTTGTGTGTGAGTGATAGTTGATTGAATTGAAGTATTAGTGGGAGTTCTAACCAAATGAGTTTTTTGAGGCATTCACAGTGGTGTGTTCTAGGGGGTGAAACTGTGGCAAATCTAGCTATATTATAACAGCTGTCAAGTTTGTTTAGGTAAGTTTTTCAGAGATTGGTAAGCAAAGGGGAGGCATAAAGTAAGGTGGATAGTAGGTGTGTCCTGACTATTGTAATTTTGGAGTGGTTGGAGTGAAATTGTTTGTTGCGATAGAGTAGACCAAGTTTTTTATGAACTTTTTTTTATGGTCTAGGAAATGTGTATGTCAAATCTAAGGTGATTGTCAATTTTCAAGCCTAGCAGTTTGGTGTGATTGGTTGGGGTAATGGTATTGTTATATGAGGAGATTGTAAAGCTATATGGGGGGGGGGTAAATATCTGTTGGGGCTGAAGAGGAGTAATTTTGTTTTAGCTGGTTTAAGAATGAGGTTTTGATTGGTGATCCAAGTTTCGGCTAGGGAAAAGCATTCTTGTGTTTGGGAGAGGAGGAGTTCTAGAGTGTTGGCTGCACATATTATGGTGGTGTCTTCTGCATATTGGACTATTGAGGCTTTGGGAAAGTTGTATGGGAGTTGATTAGTAAATAGGGTGAAGTGCATTGGACCCAGGATAGAGCCTTGGGGAACCTCTAGGAAGACAGTTAATAAGGGAGAGAGTTGGTTTTGCCATTTTACAGCTTGATGCCTACCATCTATATAGTTCTTAAACCAAGAAATATCAGGGATGCTAAGGTTTAGGGTGGATAGTGAGTGAAGGAGCTTTTCATGGTTGACCACGTCAAAAGCTTTTGATAAATATAAGAATGTAGCAGATATGAGCAATCCATTATTTCTGTGGTTATTGATGGTGTTAGTAAATGATGTAAGTGCGGTGGTGGTGCTGTGGAAGGGCATGAAGCTGTGTTGCTGTGTGGATAGCAATTTGTTTTCTAGGAGGTACCTCATCAATTGCGTGTGAACAACTCTCTCAATAAGTTTTGATAGGGGGGATAGTATAGCTATAGGGCAATAGTTACTGAGTTTGAGAGAGCTACCCCCTTTGTGCAGTGGAGTTATATGAGATATTTTCCAAAGCTGGGGTACTTTACAGTCAGAGGTAGATCTGTTTATTAGGATGGAGACAGGATAGGCTATAGCTTCAGTGGCTAGTTGAAGATATTCTGTGGGTAATTTATCAGAGGCTATGGAGGTTGGTTTAAGTTTTAGTAGTAGTTTTTGTATGATCTTGGTTGGTACTGGGTAGAAGCTGAAGTTGGGGTGATTGCTTTTTGTTTCAGGTGGAAAGGGTATTTTTGTTGGAGTGGGATTGTTGGGGCTCGGTTGGTTGTTAGCTAGGGTTTGGATAGTTTCTGTAAAGAATTTGTTAAACTGTGTGGGGATATTGTCTTAGTTATTCACTATTTTAGGAGTAGGGGGTGGATGTTTTCCCTGGTTGTAATACACAGTTGACTGCTGCCCAGAATTTTTTTGGGTTGTTTATATGTTTATTCTGTATATTTTGGTAATAAGATATTTTGTCTGTTTTGATAAGTTTTTTGGCTTTATTGCATAGTTCAAGTTTTTTTTTTGTTTATCTAATTGGGAGTTGCTTTTACAATAGTTTGTCCAGGCTTTGTTTCCATTTTTGAGGAATGTTTTAGTATCTAAAGTTAGCCAGGGGGCATGATTAATTTTAATTATTGTGGTTCTGGAGGGGGCATGATGGTTAAGTATTTTAGTGAAGGTAGTATTAAAGTATAGTACTGCTTCATCCAGGGTTAAGCTTTTTAGGGTGGTCCAGTTACACCTTTTTAGGTCATTGTTAAAGTTGAATAGGTTAAAATGTTTTTGTTCCTAATTTCATGCACAGTTACTTGGGTCAGTGGGGGAGTTTTGCTTCTTAGTAGAAATGTAGCTTGGTGGTCGCTGAGGGTGTCTGGCAGACACTCAGCTTGGGATATTTGGGAAGGATGGGATACAAGTATCCAGTCTAATATAGATTGATGTTTGGTTCTCTTGTCTGTTCTAGTAGGGGTATTCTATATATTTTGGTAGTAGGAGATTTTGTCTGTTTTGATAAGTTTTTTGGCTTTATTGCATAGTTCAAAGTATTTTTGTTTATCTAATGGGGAGTTGCCTTTATGATAGTTTGTCCAGGCTTTGTTTCTATTTTTGAGGAATGTTTTAGTATCTAAAGTTAGCCAGGGGGGCATGTTTAATTTTAATTCTTGTGGTTCGGGGGGGAGGGTGATGGTTAAGTATGTTAGTGAAGGTACTATTGAAGTATAGTACAAGTATCCAGTCTAGTATAGATTGATGTTTGGTTCTCTTGTCTGTTCTAGTGGGGGAAGTTATAAGTTGGATTAGTCCATGTAGGTTGATGTGGGAGAGAGGGTTTTGTCTGGAGCAGTTGTGCCAGTCAATATTAAGATTGCTTAGTAGGATTCTTTCTTGGGGTAGGGAGTTAGATATCCAATCTAGGAGTTTTTCTGTAAGGGGAATATTGTTGCCTGGAGGGATATAGCATCCTATAACATTGATATATTTATTTGGGTTAGGTTTTAATTTAGTGAGGGTGAGTTCAATGTTTTCTAGGTCTGGGGTTGTGATGTCTAGTTTTTCTAGGATGAGGTGATTTTTGTAAAGTATTGTTTCTTCCCCACCCCTTTTTCCTACTCTGTCACTACGGATTATATTGTAGCCTGGTGCTATGATTCCATTATCATCAATTTCTGGTTTAAGCCAGGTCTCAGTCAGTATCACGATATCTGGATGATAAAAGGAGAGTAAGGCATGGACATCATGGACTTTGTTCGAGATACTTCTAACATTTAGATTTATGATGAGGAGTGAGATTTTGGTTCTGTGGAGTAGGGTATTATTCAGTTCAGGGATTAGTGCATCTGAATTTAGTGGGCCTGGGTTGGATGTATGTCACCACAGTGTATGAGTGCTGTTTTCAGGTGTAAATAAAGTCTGAATAGCTTATTGATGTTTTTTATGTGCTTTAGAGTAGTGTGGGATTGTCTGTGTGATGGGTGTATTTTGTGTATGACGTGGTGGATAAGGGTGGATTGGTAGAGGTATGGGGCTAGTTGAGTATAAGGCTTGGGGTTTGGAGTGTTGAGGGATGTAACTTTTTTGGGATGATTAGTCTGTAATCAAATTCAGTTTGATAGCTGGTAAAGGAGATCAGCAATAGTAGGGAAGAGATACAAATAGTATATAGTAGGAGTTGTGGATATGAGGGTTTTGGTAGTGAAATCCTGATTTAGTTTAGTTAGGTTAGTAAGAGTTGTTATAGGGAAAGGGTAGGATGGGGTGTTGAGTGGTTTTAAAAGGTGTAGTTAGGGTTAATTGGATGGTTGATGTGATAGGCTGGAGAGATGTGATGGAGGTGGGAGTGGTCAAGTATGGGTGTGTTTTATAGGTATAAAGGTAATTGATGTGGGGGTGTATGGGAATGGGGGTAGGGTAGGGGGACAAAGTGAGCCCAAGTGCAGAGAGGGCGAATGGAGTGGGCATCAGCCGAGCCTCCTCTGCTTACTAAAAAAAAAAACAATCAATTAGGATTAGCTTGTGCTATCTACCAGACAGGTCAGTTCCTTACAACACTTAACTGATAATATTGCCAAACGGACTTTCTTATGGTTTATTTATATTATTTATAGTAAAATGGATGCCAGAAAACTCACACAACCTTTACTTTCCCATGTATTGCCTGTGTACTGCTTGCATCGGACAGAGTCAACTCTGAATTAAAACTGTGTCAACTGCTGTATTTGCAAGGTAAGTCCTGAACCTACAGTGTTATTCTTTAATAATATTATGGCATATCCTTGTATTTCATCACTGGTTATAGTAAGCACGTAAAATGTGGGAGATTTGTACAAACATTACTGTAACATGTGAAAACAGAGACTTATTTGACTTATATGTGTCCATTAGTAAGTAGTAGGTCTCAGGCATCAAAGTTTCACACAGTCATACCTCTCAAAAGTATTAATGATCACTGCATGCCCTCAATTTAGCACCATACATTTGTACTGCAAAATCACTGAAGAGAGAAGTTCGAAATTAATGATACACATTGCAGTTTCTGACTTCACAACCTCCACAAGATCAAACAACAGGTAGGATGCAAAACAAGGAGAGTAACAAGAGCAACGTATGCTTGTTTGTGCCATAACAGTAACTCACCTTTGCTCTCCCCAAAAAAGTGCAGTCTATGCCTATTTGTGCCATCCAGCCTTACTTTCAGTTGTTTGCAAATACATATTATATTATTACCAGTTAATATCCTCATACATTTTAAGGGTAATGATATAGCATGGCTTGTAGACTACATGTCTCAGAGTACTGGTAAGATTACTGATGAATGACGAGGAAACACAGAATTGTAAGACAGAGTTGTATATTTGCAAGCAATAATCATAACAGGCTGTGTGATCACTAAGTGTACTACGTCCAAATACAATAATATAAATAGGTTGATACATCAGAGCCTAGCCATTAACACATGTGAGAATGAAACCCTGCACCTTGTGTCTGTAAGGTGAATATCTTAACCATTATGCCAACCTCACTCTGGTGGCTTTTGGTTTGATATTAGTGTACATACTGTTGCAGTTGGTTGTGTGATGAATGACTTCAGTTCTTTTCTGGAAAGCTGTTTGTGAGACAAAGAGGGATAAGGCACCCATCCTGTTTTCTGAAGGTGAATTGGAGTGATAGTTGAAATCCAGACCTAGTTAGACATATCACTTGTGTACTAACATGTTCTACTGGGTATGTGATGGATTGCTTTTCCTCATTTAAACTATTTCTCCCTTTTTAGTTTTTTCTTTTCTTTTATACTGAATACTACTAAAAACAAGACAGAGAAAATATGATTTTTTTAAACAAATGAATTGGAGATGGGATGTTAATGAAACAACCTGTGAATTGTGCAATTCTTACTTGCATTTCTAACCCTGACAGACCTACATTTAGCACTTTGTAACTGTAACCCACCTGATGATATAAGTAATCACAGTCTCCATAAACATGAACACTGAGGGAGTGCCTACACGATGTGAACATCCCTACATGGATTCAACCTTTTGGAATTCAGCAATTCTAATGAGTTCAGACCTCATTTGCATCTCACAGCCCTGAATCTACACAAAAAGGCAACTGTGTAGCTAGAAAAACTGAAGAGGAGCCAAATGTTGAAAACAGAACTGAGGGTATTACATTTGCTCCTATTTTGAGCCTTTGCTCTAGCATAGCTCTCCATTGTACAGATTTTTGCAGAATGTCCGGTTTTTGCTTCATATATTGGGTCTGTTCCTCATAAACACTTTTTTTGAGAGATCACTCAGATGATCTAAGGATTAAAGCCCCTAAATAATGACGTGGCATTTGAGTTGCAGAGTTCATAACCTTCAGAAAATGCATTCTAACACAAATGTTGTTATTCTAGCAACTCTCTAAGTTAATAAGAGCAATATTATTTAAAATGTGCCCAAATTTCTTGTGCTAAAAGGCTGAGAGGTATCGTGTAAGGGGTCAAGCAGTATGCAAAGCTGTTAACTGCTGCTGCTGTAAACCTCTTGTTCTATCAATTTTCTAAATTTGTAAGAGCAGTGACTAAAAATTGTTCATATTTCTGGCCCTTTTTCTCATCATTATTTATGGCTTTGTCCAGATGTCTTGCCATAAGAGATTGAGAGGTATGGTCTGCCAGACTTACTGTTCTTTTGGGGGTGGGGCAGCAAAGCTTGCATTTTGCAAACCTGTTGTTCTATCACTTTTCTAAGTTTGTAAGAGCAATATTTAAAAAGTGTCCCTATGTCTGGCCCTTTATCCCCCCATTATTGATGGCTTTCTCCAGATTTCTTGATCTAAGAGGTTGAGATGTATGCCATGTAGACTGGTTCCATCACTGTATTTGAAAACTTTCCAAATACAGACAGAACACCAGCCTGGAGTCTACACCATTGCTTTCTCCATTGTTGAATCACTCCATCCTGTTTCCCTAGTTGATTTGCATGTTATTTGGCTGCTTACTCAGCCAATTAGATTACCACTGTGCTTAGCTGATGTCTGCAGGAATGTGTGCCTCTACATGGTGCTTACTGAGTTAAATTTTTGCCATGGCCATGTGTGCATTGTGCTGCAATGTGAACATGTTCAGAAACGACCATGTAAGCTTTATTGAATCCTGGTCTATGTTAAAGGCATTAAAATAGTTTGTTTAGCTTAATTTGCATGCACAGAAAAGCTCATAGCATTCACGAGAAAATGTAAACACTTCGGTCTTATATATTAACCCTTCAAAGCCATCTAATCAAGAAAAAAAACATGAAACTCTTAAACTTTCAAATAATTCTGCAAATGCAGATAAAATATTTTCAGAAACTCTGCATGTACAGATAAACTCGCAACAATCACGAGTACTCATTTTTAACTTTAATTTTAGAATAAAGGCTTATCAAGTTACCTTAAATAGTAAATAACTACTAAATGTTGTAAGAAGACAGTAAATAAATATAATCAGAGTGACTTATTCTGAGGTAATTAGTTTCTTGACAGGATCAAGCAATGAAAAAGGTTTCAAACTTATTTTTTTTCTTGTAGCAGTTTATTTAGAAGTAGTGTGATGATACATCCATCACGTTTTGAAACATATTCTTTGAATTTTTCTGTAAAAATCCTGTCAGAGATGTTAAAATGAAGCTGTGCAAAAATAAAGTGCTGATAACTGCTCACCATCTTGGCCACCAGCAATATCATTTTTTAATCTCGGCAGATGTGTGCTTTCTTCTATTACTTATCTTTCTAGTAAGAAAATAGTTCCATGGTGTAATGCTTAGCACTTTGGACTCTAAATCCAGTGATCTGATTTACAGTCTCATTAAAACCTGTCTTTTTTTTTTGAGACAGGGGGTTGTCATAACGGTTAAGGTATTCACCTCAAAGACACAGGTACTTGGTTGGATTGTGACAAAGTGTTATTTGCTAGGATTAAAATCCCCCTTCAGGGCAATTAGCCTAGTATTCACCTCTGAACCCATTCTGTTTTTGATGAGGGAGAAAGATAAAAAAGTTAATGGTTATGTGAGCTATAACTTGAGAATATAAAACAAAGGTATCTTTGTTGACCTTTTTTTCTGATACTCAGATCAGTGCCAGTGTGAAAAGAAGTGTAATTACTGACTCCAGAATAAGAAACAATACATTATGAATATAAAAAAGATTAAAAACTTATTTTTCTTTATGACCAAGAGACAATGGTAAAGTACAGAAAGACTTCTTCTTCTTCTTCTTTCAGCTTTTCGCGGTTAGGGGGTCGCCACAGCGGATCACTTTCCGCTCATGATTGGCAGTGGAGTTTTATGGTGTCACGTTGCCAGCCCAGTGCCCAACCTTCCACAGAAGGCACACACAATCAAGCACTCATGCATATGGCCAATTTAGTGTGTCCAATCCACCTACAGCATGTCTTTGGGATGTGGGAGGAAACCGGAGCACCCGGAGGAAACCCACGCGACCACAGGGAGGACATGCAGACTCCGCACAGAAGGCACCCCAGCCAAAGATCGAACCGGAGAACCTCTTGCTGTGAGGTGGCAATGCTAACCACTGCACCACTGTGGCCACCACAGAAAGAATAATAAAAATAATAAAAATACTAATTTATTTAGTCTACAAGAAAAGCCAAAAACATATTATTAGATAAAATAATAAATTATTATTTAAAGTTTTTAAAACCATTCATAATATTTGTGCCATTATGCGGTTACATACCTAACAGACAATTCAAAACTGCAGAGATTTAACATGCAAGATATGAACTGGGTTGTTTCAAAAAGATTTATAAAAAATCCTGTATAAACTACAATTTAAAGATCACTGACAACTGTCAGTGTTATTTTTGGAATGTTAATTAATGTTAGTCTGAAAATATCTTTATGTTATGAAAAAAGGCAGTAACTAGCAGTAAGATGCTACTAAACTGCAAATGAGATATTATAAAACTTTTAATAACTATTTTTATTTTAAATTAAAATTTGTAAAAGCTCATCATATAACCCACAGCTATACAGCTATGTCATACCCCAGACTACTACTTTTATCATTTCTGGCTTAAGTCACTGTGTTTTCTCTTTGGTGCCAAAACTGAATTATTACTCTTTAAGTAACCCAGTGATTGTGAGCAATGTCAGATGGCTACATGTCAATGACATACTAGAGAACTACCATGTTTAAAACACGGAAATATAAATGATTCATTTTCATATTTAAACATTAAAATATTTACATCTTTTTAAGAAAGATAGATTGTATTATCTTTGTAAAATAGTAGTAAGAAAGTGATAAAAACATTTTAAACTGAAATAATAGTAAACTCTTGCTTCTTCAAGATGCTATAATACATCATTAATAATTTGATTATTTTATTTAATAATGTAGTATTAAACTTACTGCAGAAAAAGTGTGTCAAATACATATTCAAACCATACCTGTGCCAGGAAGCTTTCTTCTTTGTATGAGATTTGCCATTTTAATCTTCATACTTTATATAAATAATACAAGCTTCAACTAACAATTATCAACACTTTTACTCATAAGTTATAAAAGAGCAATACTTTTTATTTTTTTTTTTTAGATTTTTTTTGGATGACACCATACTATACTCTAGGAATCAAAGATGCTCTCATTACTCATGTTAACTGCATAATGCACGTTGGTCAATTAACATGATTGTCAGAAAATGTGATTCAAAGTCAGTTATGGCTGCAGTAAAACCTCAGTTTCAGCTCCTCAACATGTTTCAGGGCTGAACACAAGTGCTGTCAGAGCTGATGTTACACACACACACACACACACACACACACACACACACACATGCACTGACACACTCCTGGCATTCTGTGAATTTGGAGGATCAGCATTTTTCCTGTTGTTTTATTACCAGCTCACATTTAACAAACAGAACATAGCCTAAATTTAAAATGTGTTTTGAACTCAGTCTATACTACTATTCCCTTTTATCCTAAAACAAAGACTAGCTTGTAAACTGAAACCAGCTCAACCATACTCTACATGTCCTCAAACAATCATGCTAAATTCCTGAAATATTTGGGGAATTCCGTTTAAGCATGATCTATTTGGGAGATGTTAACTGCCCTACAAAAAACTGAAGCATCTATACTTCTAACATATGGCATGTCCATAAGTACTTAGATTAACTAACACATCTTCCCTTGAATACATAGTTAAGAATCTCATCTGAAGACTTAATAGTAGCAATACTTATTGCTAACCAGGTATCTTTTCAGTGGTGACACATAAGCAATGTCTGATTAAATGACTGGATCAAGGTTAAACAATAGGCAAATGTGGGCTAATGGAATAAAACACAGTACCACAGGAACTACTGCTTATAGCCTTAACACTCTACATAAACTGACAGACTTAATATTCTCAATCTGTTCCTCACAATATATCTTCTACATGTACTGTTACCATGGTCTCTCCTTTCCTAGTTAAACCCAGACCATAAACTTGCGACTTTTGCATTGAAAATCTCCAAAGTCTCTAATACCAGACAACAACAACATCTTTGAATTAAAGGATTTCAAATGGGCAAACATCATAACATTATATGACAACATTTCAAAATTCATGTATGGCTACCCTGGTATGGATGTTGATATAGCAACCAGCTCCAGAAAGGAGTTCCATACCCACTCAGAGTAATTCATAAAATTAGAAGTAAAATTAGAAATTCAGAAACAAATCCCCTGGTGATCCTTCAACATAAACAAACTTTATAAGGGAGAAAAAAAAAATTACCTTATAGATCAGATCCAGTACTCATCACAACAAGGTAGTAAAAATATTACTAACGAACTGAAAAATACTATTAGGAATAGTAAAGCAACTCACGAGCATAGGCTAGCTTCTATAGATAAGGATAACTACAACTCCTTTAGCTATGATAGAAAACTCAGGAAAATACCCAACCCAATCCTAAGATTTTATCCTGTATGGGACCAATAACTCTGACCCAAAAGGCATCACCAATATACTAGCAAACAATTTTAGTGCAAACTTCACCCTCAGAATATCAAACCAAACTGTACATATGACAAAATTCCTTACACCCCTATTATCAGTAAGGAACTATGCTGTCTGCAGCATGCTATCAAATGCCAAAACTGCTTCCTCAGTATGATCTGACAACATAACTTTATATTTATTAAATAGAGCCAAGCATGCACTTGTTGGATATCTCAAATTGTCTTACCTAAGTTTATATCAGAATTTGTTACTGAATTATTGTGAATTGCAGCAGTGGCGATACCCTTTCTCATTGGTGGTACTACCATGGACCCTTGTAATTACAGTTGCATCAACTGTATAAGCCTGATATGCAAAGCAATGAGGTGTATCATAACTGGTCTCATCAAATATGATATCACAAATCTTTTTAGGCTAGATCCACAAAAGTTTGGATTCATGAAAGGGAGATCATGTCTATTGAATTGGACAGAGCAGTGTGCAGTGTTAGTGTTGTCACCTCACAGAAAGAGATTCTCCAGTTTGATTCTCAGCTGGTGTACCTTCTGTGCAGAGTCTGCATGTCCTCGCTGTGTTCGTGTGGGTTTACTCCGGGTACTCCGATTTTTCCCAGGTTACAAAGGCATACATTTGGAGCATTTCTCCCTGGGCCTCTGCTGAAAATTGGCTTTGTTCCAAGTTGGACTTTCCCAGTAAATAAATGTTAAATAAATAAATAAATAAATTGACTCTGTCTTCTTTGAGAGGGTCACACAGACTGTTGGTAATGATCACGCTGCTCACACAGTGCATTTTTCCCTATCAAAAATGTGAAAAAGGAGTCAGCATACCTTATGTGGAGATTGTAAGCAAGCTCAGTGCTTTAAAGATATATCCCCGTGGAGTAAGATGGTTAGAAAACTGGCAACAAAGATAAAACCTACTCATCTTAAATGGCAGGTGTTTTATCTAAAATTATGAAGGTAACCAGTGGATTCCCCATAGTGCTCTGTACTGAAACCACTACTTTTCTGCATTTACTTGACTGAACTCCAAACTGAAAACAAGGATCTCTGGTCAACTAAGATTGCAGATGACTGCAAATTTAGTGTTATTGTCACTACCCTAGCCTATCTTAGTTAATATCTGGTGTACTGAAAACTGGTAGAGATTAAACAAAAAAGTGCAGTATCATTCTATTGTTTCATATATCTCCTTCCCAGAGCATAAACTATAGATAACTTCCCCACTGCTAAACAAAAATGTAATCAGGGACCTGGGTGCCTGGGTTGACAGTTCCATCTCCTTTAATCGTAATGTGGCAACTGTAATCAGTAAACCCCTCTGCTTAACACAAATAATAGCCAAGGGTCCATCATACAAATCTAAAGATGGTATTACTAAACATTCAGCATTGATTATGCCAATTATAGATAAAAAATTTCCCTTTAGTGTGTACCTCACCCGACATATCAAACACAATTAGAGAAATGCCACAGGTTCGTAACTAATTAGATATCAGGATTAAATAACTTGAGATGCTATCTGAGACTAGAAGTTCTATCCTTTTATCCCCTTATCTTATGGACAATCTGGACCTTGCTTATTGCACCAGTATAGACCTTGTTTTCCTGGATCACCTATATCTCCTTAAATCCAATATCTTTGTAAACAGCTGAACTAGGGATATAAATCTTCATCAACAAATAAATAGATATATCTAATGCAACGGAAGATCAGTTTATTCAGCATCATCCCTATCTTTGTAATAAGTTACCCTGTAGGTTAACCAGTGCAATACGTTATCATATTTCTAACAGTACCTTAATGACTGGATTAATTCTCTCACATTTACTCTGGAACTAAATTATCTAGCCCTCATCGAAAAAGGAGGTACAATCTGAGGGTGGATATTGCCAAAGGGTTGATGGTCATGTGACTGAAATGCCTTGAAAAATGTTATGAAAAAAGGAAATCTCTCTCAGTAATTAACATTTGTAGACCGCAGATAAAACATTTTATTTAGCAGGAAATAAGAAACAAGCACTTATTCCATTATCCTTTATGTGTTTAATAAAAATCAAGCATGTTTTTTTTTTCTGTCACTCTTGAGGAATACTCACTCTCATATCTGATGTGATTGCCTCCTTATTTGAAAGTGGGACTTAACCTTGTAGCTTATCCGTATGGAAAATTAACTTAACAATTGACATTGATGGTGAAACTTAACATATTTCCTTCTACACTGTTCTTGTACACACTACTTTCTAATTCACCGATTTTTAACAACCATTATTTTTGTTTTATTTTGCTTATTATTAATAACTCTGCTTCTTCGTTTCTCCCTTCCATATTACTTAAGACTGATTCCATGCCACTGATTTATGTTCCTTGAAGTTGGATCATATTTTAAAAAGTTCGATCTGCTTTTTGTCAATTTTCTGAAGTGTATCGATTTAGAATCTGAATCGTCTATTTCCAGTGAACTCTCCTGACTTGTTGATGTTGTATATAGCAATCCATTCTTCACGTCAGCTTCCTGAATTGCAGCTTTTGAAAATCTCACTTCATTTAAAATCTGAACGCATGAAGTTCTGTATACTATCAGTATTTTTTTTTACTTGCTTTCTCGATCAGTCTAAGATGCTTAATTTGCTTTCCTAATTTATTATCCATTATAAAGCAGTTTAGGATACCATTTGTCTTCAAAAATCATAACAAAAAAGCATGCAGAACAGTTTTCAGGTGCTGCTTCCAGTTAAGCATCTTACTTCTCCTTTTGGTTTGGACATTTTGGAATGAATTTCTATTTGATGCCTGGATGGAAGAACTTTATGTTTTGATGTCTCAATTACATATTTCTGCTTTTCCTCTTATAATGCCCAAAATGCCCTTTTTTTTACATTCTAGGGAGAGACAGACAAATGAGAAAGTTAGCTGATAACTTGATTTATTTTAAAACATGAATGAAGTGGTTATTTACAGCATTGCACATTAATTATTTACATCTCATGTCATATGGACTGAACTCATATATATGTGAAGTAAAATATTTACATTTCATGGTATATGGCATGAGTACATATATTTAGGAAACCACCAGTTTTGCTGTAGACAGACTGTAGTCTGTAGGGATTTAGTCAGCAGCCACGTTGTCTATCTGAACTAAAACAGCTGGCAACATGTCCATCTCCAATTTTGTAACAAGCAAATAAGAGAAAATTGTAATATTTGATTTGTGCCTCAAGAGACAGGACAACAGAAGTCTTTAATGGTGATTTGTCCAATGGACAGCAGTGTGAAGAAGACATTATGAATGATGCTTTCAGCAATTATTGACTTTTCACTTGTATCCACTGCTGTGACCATGGAGTTGCTATATATTAATTAGAGATTGTTGGACCCCCCCCCCCCCCCATGGGAGGTGCTGGCGGAGCTAACCCTGCCAAACAAAATGCTTATTCCATTTTTTAAGTGTGTGACTTTCAGCAATATTTTTTAAAGAAGATGACCATTGGAGAAATACTATTTGCTTTATAATCATGAAACCCGGGAGATTTACTTAATGAAAACATAATTTCCTTGAAGTTCAGTTTTATAACTTTGTCTTTTTTGCAAGCTGCCCTAGACATTAAGCTGCTGAAATAAATAATTTAAAACATGTTTTATTACTGTCATCACAATGTTTCCGGATATACTTTTTTATTCTACTGGCAGTTAGTGAAGAGGATTAAGGCTGTGAACTGTAAATGAGCTACTTCCTGTGGTTCAGATTTTTTTCCCTCTCTCCCTAAATTTCCCTACTGTGTGACCTTCAGCAAGTCACTTTTTCACAGATTCCTTTGAGGCAATAGGGAATTTGGAACAGACACATCAATGGTTTCCTGGACAGCATTCATAGTTTCTATCTTTGAATCTGTGTAATTATTCCCTTAAAGGTAAAGATAGATTTGAATTTGTTTACATTAAAGAGGTATAAGATATGACTGTATTTTAAGCCTTCTGCATATTTTAAACTCTGCATAACAGTGCAATATATGTTTATTAATTAATTTCTTTATTTCTGATAACGATGTTATCTAATTCAGGATCGTGTGGAGGTAAAGATAACTTTCCACACATTGAGTGCAAGTCATAGGAAGTAATCCTATGGAATTGGTGTCAGAAGCTAAGTTACTCGGGGTTCAAATTGATAGTCATCTTAAATTCAACTCCCACATTCAACTAAATATAAAAAACACCATCAAAAACTAGGCATGCTCTACCGACACAATCGCTACCTTACCCCCTCCACTAAAATCAGTCTCTCTACCTCTTTCCTCATCCCCTGTCTTCTCTATGGAGCCCCACTCCTAACTAGCATCCAATCTTCCCTTAAAACACAACTTTCCTCTTGCTATAACAAAATTGCTAAATTTGCTACTAGCCATAAGACTTCTACCCACCACTGTTCTTCACTCCATAAACTAAAATGGCTAGAATTACCCAATCAACTCATCTATTCTCAACTTACTCTTGCTCACCAACTCATTTGCAAACCCAGTCTCTGTCCGTCCCTCTCCTCAACCTTTAAATTGCATCTGCCCAACAGTATACTTAGATCCAATAACCAAAATCGAATTGAATTGTACAAACCTAATCGTCCCCCAGGGAAAAATCTCCTGTCCTTCAGTCTAGCCCATCTCTGGAACCCCCTACCTCCTGCCATTCGCACCACCTTCAACCGCCTTACATTCAAAAAATCTCTTCACTCTCATCTTCTATCCCAGTGGGAATGCTCTTGCACCCATCCTTCATATTTACTATCCCAGTGGGAATGCTCTTGCACCCTCCCTATCCCAGTGGGAATGCTCTTGCACCCATCCATCATTTCTACTATCCCAGTGGGAATGCTCTTGCACCCATCCATCATATCTACTATCCCAGTGGGAATGCTCTTGCACCGTCCCTATCCCAGTGGGAATGCTCTTGCACCCATCCATCATATCTACTATCCCAGTGGGAATGCTCTTGCACCCTCCCTATCCCAGTGGGAATGCTCTTGCACCCATCCATCATTTCTACTATCCCAGTGGGAATGCTCTTGCACCCATCCATCATATCTACTATCCCAGTGGGAATGCTCTTGCATCCTCCCTATCCCAGTGGGAATGCTCTTGCACCCATCCATCATTTCTACTATCCCAGTGGGAATGCTCTTGCACCCATCCATCATATCTACTATCCCAGTGGGAATGCTCTTGCACCCTCCTTATCCCAGTGGGAATGCTCTTGCACCCATCCATCATATCTACTATCCCAGTGGGAATGCTCTTGCACCCATCCATCATATCTACTATCCCAGTGGGAATGCTCTTGCACCCATCCTTCTTGATCTACACTGATTTTCTCTCTTTCTCCTCCAATGGAACTTCCTTACCTCTGCTTTCCTAAAAAAAAAAAAAAAATCGCAAGCTACTTAATGATAGAACTGATTCTCAGTTCACATTGTAATTGCTTACTTTTTTTTAGTCTGTATCATCTGTAATGTTTATCAACAGTTTGCTTCTACCAGAAATTGTATGCTTTAAAGGTGTAATTGTTGTAAATATTGTAATCTAAAACCTTTCGTAACCTTGTTTATGGAGCTTTTCTCCCCAGGACTCCATTGAAAATGGGTTCATCTTGGCCCAATGGACTATCCTGGTAAACCAACTGCAAACACACACACACACACACACACACACACACACACACACACACACACACACACACACACACACACACACACACTTCAATACACAGTTGACCTACTGGCAATTTGGAGGATCACCATTTCATCTTTTTTTCTTCTTCTTTTTTTTTCCAGTACATGGTTGGAAAAACAAAACACAGTCTACATTTGAAATATGTTTTGATCTTAACCTAAGACACCCTTACCTTTTATCCTAAAACAAATATACCTTATAAACTGAAACCAGCTCAATCACAGTGACCTGGAAGTTTTAGGAAAAAAGAACACATTTTATGTCTTAACTGAAATTACACAACCAGTTATATGAATAAATATGACCTCATATTCAGTTTATAGTTAGCAACAAGCTTTAGCCAGCCTTAGGCATAGGCCAACTAGGTGACCGCCGCCTAAGGTGTTGCTCTAGCAGGGGCACTTTTCCAGTATTTATTTAGTGTACATAGACCAGGATGGGGGCACTGACCGGTGTGGGGGGCACTGTGGAGCCCTTTTGCCTAGGGCAGCAGCTGACCTAAGCCCAGTCCTGCAACAAGCAAATGTATAAATGTGTTCAGAAACCAATTTAGCAAAATAAAGCTTTGGAGAAAGCAGACAATATAAGAGAAATGGTGAGGTAATCTGCATGTCAGTAGTTTGTGGATAGCAACACAGGCAGTTGGTAATGAAGATTCTTTGTTTCTTTCTTTATAGTTTCCCTGTCCATATAGCATTATAAGATCTTCAGACACTTGGGTCAAGCACTGATGATATTCATATTCTTTATATCTCCATTTGACAGTTTTATCACATAACTCTGTTGACTGCTATGCCATTGCTGTTTCATAGTTTAACAAATAATTTTGTAAAATGTTGACTTTAATGTAATCATATGTGACACTATTAACATATTAGTTAACGTTTGTAATAATATCTACAGGAATAGAATCAGGAAGTTAAGACTGGCTGCTATATATTAATTATGACAGAAGTAGCCCAGATAAGCTTCTGAAAAGGGATGAAGCAGATGTGAGTGTGAGCAGAGTTCATTAGTTATATACAGTAGAGTGGGTTAAAAGGAAAAGCACTTTTGGCACAGCATTTCTCAAAAATGCACTCTTTTTCCCTGAGCAGACTTCCCTGCTTCATAATTTAAATGCAGTAAGTGGTGCTCTCTCACCGTAAGTGCCCCTGAGAATTCTCTCCTAGATGAATATTCCCTGGCCCTTTCTGCATTCTCAGCTACAGCATAATAACTGACATTTTACAGGGCCAAGGGAAGAGTTCTCCTTAGCTTAAAATAATGATACAGTCAATGTGAGAAGCCTAGGGCACATGCACGATCCATACAGAGTGGTAATGAGCTATGTAGTTTAAATTTTCATCTGAATACTGTGCTATGTCTTTGTTCCCCAAGCAACGAACTACCACTCAGGGATGCAGCTGTGTAATGCTTTTTGTGCTACTGTTAAGGGAAAACATTCTTTTTACACTACTTGTGTTATTATTGTACTGGCATGGCTGAGGCTGAGAAAAAGGGGAATTATTTTAATAATGAACTATGTACGTCATAAGCTAAGTAGCTAGTTAGATATAATGCAGTACCCTGCTTAGGCACTGAGAATGGAATTCCACCGATGCTGAGTCATAGTCCCATGAGATTACCATACCTAGCATTCTAACCAGTAATAAAACTAAGCTGACATATCCAGTGCTTAATAAGATTAAAAAAACATATATAATAAGGTACTGAAGGTTTTGATCTCTCTCTCTCTCTGTCTCTGTCTCTCTCTCTCTCTCTCTCTCTCTCTCTCTAAGTCATTCTTATTGTCTTTTTTGTCTAACACTTACAGAAAGTTGCAAGTACACACACACACACACACACACACACACACACACACACACACACACGTACAAGCACATGCATGCATAAACACAAACAAGTCTCTTCAATATACTATCATTCCTATTGTGAGGAAAGCAATTTTTTTATTTTATTTAGAGATAAATAAAGTTCACCCTCCGTATTAAGAGGCTTCTTTATTCAGTACACATGTTGAATACATTTTGACTATTTACCTTCCAAGTGGTTGTTGACTAACTGGATACTTAACCAAAAGGCCATTTTTCCAATGCTGCATGTCACTGCAGTGATACCTGATGTACTCTGGATACATTCACCTGTGTATTCAGCATTCGCAGTTCTCTATCTGTCACTTGATCGTGGATAAGATGCATCAAGAAATAATAAAGGGTGGCTTATTTACTTACTGCATTAGTACATTTCATATATCTGTTTTTGTTTTTAAGCAATTTCTGTTAACCAGACTACTGGAGTTTATACGCATAGAAGAAATGTAATTTAAGCTCTTAACCAAAAAAAAAAAAAAATTAAAGCAACCAAAACATGAGTAGTACATGTAATTCAATATCAAGTATAATTTATTTTATAGGGTACAGACCTGGAGATCAGATCAATTAAATTAGTCATAAGGCTTAGGGCATCCTATTTCACAGTATTAAACAGAAAGTTATACTTATGTGAGCTATTGCAATGCAGCACAAATTCCAACTAGGCAGAAATGTGTTGTAAGTACAATACCTGACATGGTGAGCAGTACTGAGGAATAATGGATCAGCATACAGCATGGTAAGGATAGGCAACAGAGCTGGAGGACAGCACAACCTGTGGAAGGTTTATAGTTCCTCAGTTCTGAAGACAATGGAGGATAGTTTTACTATTAGAAAGAAGAAACTAATAGACAAATGTTCTGAAACTGAAATATATAATGGAAATCTACATTTTGGAGTATTAAGTTTAGCCACAAATTCTGAAGTCTAAATAAAGAAGGTGTATCAGTATGTATGATGTGGTAATGTGATAATAAAGTCGAATACTGCCTTTATTGTTCTACACATGTATACATGCATGTGTGTGTTGTGTGTGTGGGGATGTGCAAGTGTGCATGTGGACATATGTGTGTGTGTGTGTGTGTGTTTGTGTGCATGTACGTGTGTGTGCATGTACACGTGTGTGTGTGTGTGCGTGTGTGAGTGTGAGTTTGTGTGTGTGTGTGTGTGTGTGTGTGTGTGTTTGTGTGTGTGTGAGTTTGTTTGTATGTAAACGTGTGTGTGTGTGTGTGTGTGTGTGTGTGTGTGTGTGTGTGTGTGTGTGTGTGTGTGTGTGTGTGTGCATCTGTCTGTGAGTGTGCGTGCGCACTTGTATGCATCTGTCTGTGCATTTTGTACTAGCAAAATTCATGGAGGGGGGGTGGAGATTTCAACTACGAGCATCCACAGAGTATCTGTCTCATCTGCCAGCTAGAAGTTCACCAGTCTGGCTCCCCACTCAGCCCAAAGTTGAGGGCTCAAAAAAAAAAAAGAAACTATTACAGTTATTAACACTGAACTCTGCAAATGCTGTATTGTTATTCCTTAAAGACGATGTGATATCACTCAAAACTTCTCATATGAATATCTGCACTGCATTCATTTTCCACTGGCACCTGGCACCTGTATACCCTAACAGGTTACACTCTAGGTAGCTCTCCAGTTTGCCCAGCCAAAGGTATAGCTTTGGGATCAACCACTTAAAATCAAATGGTCTTGCATATAAGATGTGACTGTAGAAACACAAAGACAGCCATACAAGATAACTCATTAATTAGGAAATTAGGATCTGCAATGCATAGCTGTACTTAACTGTATATGACCATTTTGATCAAAAGTATTACATACTGTATACTTATTTGTTAGATCTGTCTTATTGGGGCTGCATTGTTTTTCTGACTATGTCTTGATCTTGGCAGGAAGATTCTCACCTACTACTCAAGTATTCTTCAGGTTTGATGAAAAAGGCCTATAAATGTTCTTCCCTTTGATTTTATCAATTTAATTTTCTTGAACTAAGTTATACTGCTTCTACTCATGACATGGATAATTAGAGGTTCCTTACAAAAAGGATACAAGGTGTAACAAACCTGACTTATGCAGATCACCTTAAAAGCCATTCCACTCTACTCAGGCTCCTATAGATTGTTGAGGGGTGAAATATGTCTGGCTTATAAGGCATCCACAAACCCCACACTTATGACTCTCCTATATATATTCATAAATTAAAGAGTACCCAAAATACAAGGTCTAGGGACCTGAATTTTGCCTGGAGAGACAGATTTGTGTCCCAGAGATGCCTGTCCTCTGGAACAGGCCTCCCATCTATGTGAAGCTGAGTTTGCTTATTACCCCGTTTAAGGGCAACCTAGACCAGTGGATGGGGAATATGAAATTTACATGACACCTGACACCCATGTTTCTTATGGACAGAAGTAGCTTATAAATGACTGGCCCTCGATATGCTATATGGATACAGGACATCATTATTCTTTTGGGAAAACTTTGCTATGGTTGGAAAGTCCACGTGGTTGTTAGCCTGGTAAAAATCTATGAACATATGAAGCTATAAGACAATTTGGCCTAATTCACCAAATATCTTGCTAAAAGAATAAATAAAGGAACACAGAGAAGCAAACAAATGCATAAATGCATGCGCACATAGGATTTCCGCATGTAGAAAATGTATTTGGACATTTTACATCACCCTTATTTATGTAGTTCTACTTCTCACATTATTTCTTTGCTAATGATATAGAATAGAACGCAATAACTGAGATTTGTAGAAAGCAGTGGAATGACACAATGTGCATCATGCCGATGTTTCGAGTTGCAGTGTTATGTCTTTTTGCAAATGATGGTCATGCACATTTTTACAAGGATAATATCTCATTAAAAAGAACTGCTCAGTTGAGTGCCATACCAGCCTGCTCTATGTGCAGGCCACAGATAAGTAGAATCCCCCATCCCCACAATGGCAGATACAGAAAAAGACCCACACACCTTCACATACACACAGACACACTCACAGGCTCCTTCATACCCCGTAAACATGTAGATCATAAGCTTCAAAGAATCTGTGCTCACAAGATAAACAGGACATTATAATAAAGTGATATAGGGCAGTGCAACTACTGGCCTAGCAGAAGCATTGTGCAAGTAGAATAGATTACACAATGAGCAATACTGAGGAATAATGGTTTAGCGTAGCATGTGATAATGACTGGCAACAGATGCAGAGGACACCCTGGTCAGGTGACATAATGTTTAAATACATTTCTGATGCACAGAAAACATGTATGTATAACTGAATTCCACAGTTAAAATTAGAATAGAAGAGGTTTTTTTGGGTGTCTTTAATTTTGAAAAGAATAATGACAATTGCTGCCCCCCCATATATTCAAAAATATACTCAAATAACACTTTTTTGAGGTTAAAGCATATCTTAGTACCAATAAAGCATCTATATTACATAATTGAACTTTTAAAAGTTTGAACGTCATATGGTCGACACCATATGATTGAACTTTTAAAAGTTCGAAAATGTAATTAAAAAAAATAAACCAAAGAAAAAACCTACCTGAACAATTTAAGCAGGGGGGGGCAAGCCCGCCTGCACCCTCCACACAACCCACTATTTAAATATACCAACTATGAGATTGCACTACAGTTTAAAATAGTGAAATCTTCCCATTCCGCACTGTACAGAGATCTCCATTGAAACATTCAAACTTTTAAAAGTTTGATCATTTGGTTTCAACAATTTGATGTTCGAACTTTTAAGAGTTCGACAATGTGATATAGACCCCCAATGAAGCCAATATATTAAGAGCAATAGAGCTGGAGCATGGGTTGTTGGCTGTTGCACAAGGGATATAACAGAGATTTATGTAAACACAATCACATCTTAGTAGCTGAAAGCATAGGGACATATTACAAAATTATGAAGTCAGACATATTAATAATGTTGATGCCATCAGATTCATACTACCTATGGAACCAATATTTTTTCTATTACACAAGTTATAACAACGAGTTAGAAGGTCACACTGAAAAAACAATCAGAAAAAAATAAATGAAAACTCTAGCCAAGCTAGAACTTCCAATGAGTGACCTCCCAGCATAGCATAAGCAGAGTGTTTGACTAGGCATAAGAAACACCCTGTCATAACAAGGCCGAAATATGCATATCCATGGCTAGTGAGGTTTGGCTTTATCAGCCTGAAATTGTCCATTAAAATGACTTCAAATGTAAAAGTCATGGGCAATCATAATCGCCATATAGCTGAAACACCTGATGTTCATAGGGGTCATTTGCATATATCCCATGTGCCTCTGTTACAGGAGGTTTGGGAGGTCACTCATTGGAAGTTCTAGCTTGGCTGGAGTTTTCATTTAGTTTTTTTCTGATTGGGTTTTCAGTGTGACTTTCTAACTCTTTATTTTAATTTATTTGGGATATTTTGCAGTCACCCTAATGATAATGGACATCAGATGGGTATAACAACCATGTGTTTCTTATGGTTAGTCAATCACTCTTTTTTATGCTATGCTGATGAGTTAATAACAAGGCTGAAATATGCATATCTATGGCTAGTGAGGTTTGGCTTTATTGGCCTGAAATTGTCAATTAAAACGAGGAGAGATTTACCACCATGCAAAGTTTCTATGCCGTAGTAGATTTCCCAGAGGTACTGCCATAAACTGCATGTACATTGAAATAAAAGCCCCACCTCATGAAATGAGAAGGGGGTTTGTGAACTGAAAAGGCTATTACTTCAGCAGCTGTCAAGTCTAAAATGCACAAGGTATCATCTAAAATGTGAGTACAGGTAACTTTGGCTGTTTCCCACAAATACAAAATATGGCACAACTGTGACATGTACCTAAGGTTTTCAGGGGGGAATTCCTACATGGACATTTACTGGGTGAGGCAGGATATGAAATGACGCCAATGAGAAACCCACATAACCTCTCTGAACAAGGTTACAACAATCTACATGCACAGAGTAGAGCTATCATAGAGCATATCATATCTTTAACCTGCTTGAATCTTGGTTCCATTGTCTAGATACACCTGGAGGTGCCTTGAAATATGACCCTGCCAAAATACTATGTGTGTCATCTTACATAATATTATACTTAGAAAGCAGTTGCTGAGAGGGTACCAGGATAGGGACCATCTTTCCCAGCACCACAGGCAAGTTCAACCTCCTCAGATGAAGGGCTCAGCTGAGGAACCTGCAGTTGGGGTTAATCATGGCAAATGGAGGCATACATAGTATGCCATGTCATTGGCTAACAAGCAGCAAATAACACATACACTTACCACAAAATTAAGCAAAAGAGCTAAGCAGTTATAAGCAGCAACAGCAATGCATACAACCAAACAAGGCTTTGCTTACCCATGCAGTGGCTGCCTACTGTGAGCATCAGTTACAGGCAACCCCCAGTTACAATTTCTTAAAACCAGTGAAATCCCCTGTCTATCTGTCTTCCACCTTTACCCAATGTTCAACGCCATGCAGTGGAACTCTTCTGACCTGCCTGGACCGCTTACATTTTAAAGGATCTCCTCTGTCTCAGTGAGTGGTGGTACCAGAGCCACTGAAGTAGCCCTCTACTCCCATGCTGCAGCCTTTGCTCTATCAGTAGCTTTTTTAATCATATCACTTGCCATATGTCTGATACTCAAGTAGTCATGGTCCCGGCCATTCACAGCAGTCATATCATCAACTACCTGCCACCAAACCTGTGGTGAGGGAGGGCTTGTACTATGACTTCATTCTCTCCATCTGAGAAGGGAGGTTTATTTGAGACTGCCTCCCTCTTTCCCAGTTCTGGAGCCTTGGTGATCTTTTGAGAGTTATAGGCTGATATAATTACAGGGACCAAGTATATATATGTTATGTAGGCATCAGGTATCATCATACATTACAGTTCTGAAAACATTAGTGCAAGCCCTGTAATATCTCTATAGGCATCCTCCCACCACAGGATATTATGCAAATTCATCCCCTGTGCATGTTGAATATGTTAATTAGATCTCACCTCACTATCATTCCTGAATCATGCTATCCATTCAATGTGCTGGACATGTAAGCATGGTGTTAGGTCCTACAAAATGATGTGCACATGCCTGATCAGTGCAGCAGTAGTATTAACACTTTTGGCAAGGTAATACTTTGCAAACGTGACTCATTTGCAGTTATGCTTTTTTAATTACTTGTTTAGCATCCCTGCTAATGAAAAGTACACTTATTAAGGGTGTGTCAAAAACAAAACATTACTGAGAAGATTTGTTATATTTTCTGAGTTAGTAGGGGAACTTGATGCACACTTTGGTTAACATTTTGGAAAAAGATTAGGTGCCTGTGATAACAAAGTGGTGGTTACTTACAGCATATACTGTACACAACTTAGAAATAAGATTCATACCCATGGCAAAATGTAATATATTCATTGTACAAAGGTATTACAATTAACTAATGCATAAAAGCTGAAATCAGAGGCTCCTACTTTGTAGATAGTTGTTTGCAACCTCCCATGTTTACCATCCACACTTCTGCAAGGATCACAGATACAGAATTGTACTGTGACAGGATAAATGATAACAGTATGAAAACATGAGTATAGCACAGAGTAAATGTAAATCCCGAAGTACATTGCTAAGTACATGTACTAAACGTTCTTTCCTTTTGTATGTAAATGTTCAGGTGGTGCAATGCATTCAGCATGTCAAAGCTCCATTGTAATGCAGTAGGTGTACTGTTAGAATCTTGTGTGAGTGCCATCTATGTGAAAGTAGAAATCCTTATTGTAAACATTTTACTTGTATAAGCCCACAAACCTAGAAATCATCCCACTGATTATACAAACTTGAGAAATCATCCCACTGATTCATGAATTCAATTTTTTTGGCTTTAATCCTTCTTTCATAGTTGGCATTGTGCACTGGTGCCCATCAACAATGACCTTCACTAAATGACAGTTCACTTCTATGGCAAAAACTCAAAATTTAATTCTGCATGTGCAAACAGTTAGACATCAGTCAAACAAATGATACTGGTAAAGGTATGCTTACTCAGCAATTTAGACATTCCTTAGTGCTGAAAATACATCTGCTATGTACGTTCTTCAATGGCTTAACATGTTAATGAAGTATGTTCTGACTAACAGCACAAAAGGTGTAGAATTTGAATCCATATTAGTGATAATTGACCTTTATGCTGGCATAATACATGCGTGATCCTTGTTTTTCTTTACTTTAAGCAGAACTACACATGCAATATATAATGTTAGTGTTGCAATACAAATGTGTACTATGGCTGCTAAACATAATAATGTTACCTTTGTCACTTGCACTGCTCATATCACTGATTATAGCAAAAACACACCTATGTGTGCATGATCTGAAATAAATAGCATATGAGCAATGGTATAAGGTATTAAAATTAGCAGTAAATTAATGAATTATAAAAGTATGAAGACCATGGCAGCACACCTTTCAAAACATGTTCGAATATTATTTCAGTGGCATGTATTTATATTGATCCCAATTGCACATTGTACAATAATATACTGTGGAGAACATCACCTCCTGTAAACTCTGTATGGCTCTTTCCTAAGTATTTGTTATCCCATAAATACATAACGCTGTCATTGAAAATAACAGCTTTTCACAAACATGGTCAACAATTGTATTATGACTCTGTTATTTGCATGATAGTTGGCAAGGAGTACAGTCACTAGTCAAAAATGACTGCAGAGAACTGGCACTTCATGTCCTATGGCAAAAACTCAGAAAATAATTTCTCATGTGCTAAGACTTTGCTGCTGGTTGTGCAAATAACCTTGGCCTCAGAATACATCACTAAGCATTGATGATATTACAAAAATATATTTTATGTTAAAATTTCTTCAGAAAAAACATATTTTTTGCATAAAATAATTACTGCAATAAAGGACCACCATATGCTGCAACACTTTCAGGGTTGTCAGAAGTAGGAAAGTATCCATTCATGTACAAAAATGTAGACCTCAACTTACACCCTGGGAATATCAGCTGTCCTTTGGCATTAACAGTTAAAGCACATTGTTCAAAGATTCATACTCCTTATTGACATGTGTATAATTTTAGATTGGTATAACTCACAGTTATTAACTTTTTAAGTACCACCAAGGAATTGTGCTGTACTTAAACAAAATGTACATAAGGACAGCTCTGAATAACAACAACATCATGGATATTTTATGTCATATCTGTTTGTTAAAATGTTCACATTATGATAATCTTTGAAATATCATTGAGATATCAACATTAATCAGCATATGCAGGAGTCACTGGCGAGCGATTCTACATGTACTGATCAAAACACATGTCCAAGTCTTACCTCACTGTTTCTTACTTAAACTGGGCATTGAAGACAATACATACATTTACTTTTAGCAAATTTCTGTGCTTTCTGCTACACACATGAAGTTGTTTTCTCATTGCCCATGGGCTGGTTCACATGAAATCAGAAGTGGAGAATAATATCCTGCTACTTTCCAAGAGATCATGGAGAAGATATGGTGGGTTATTGTGAGAAGTGCTCCATTTCAAGCACAGAGATGGTGTGAGAAGAAGTTCAAGATTTTTGTTGGACTCCTTGCTAAATGCTACATCTGAAGACATCTGCAGAGTGACTATAGCAGGTCATAATATAAAGCTGAGGCTTGGAGTAGCGGTCATGACGGCAATTGGCATCCCATGTAGAGTGGAACAATTCCAGTACCATTATAGTGGCTTAAAAAGGCAAAAGCATGACTTCCTTTGCTTATGGGAGGAAAATTTTCAGACCAACAAGCCATTTCATATGAAATTATTAGACTAATAGGCCTATGGCTCTTACAAGCCTAGCCAAGTTCCACCCTTATTTCCATGATCAGCACCTATTGCCCCTGTCCAAGAGGGACACAGGTGGAACCCCTGGGGTGAATTTTCTGTTACCCATTGAATCATCCAGATTGCGCTTGATGAGGGCCAGTGAGGTGCTCTGATTGACATTAACTGGGAGTTTGTTCCAAAGGTGTGGTAACCACTGGGAGAAAAATCTATCCCTCCAACAGGTTCTATTAGTGTCATATACCAGGTTAAGGTCTTTAGAGCAAGTAACTTGTGTACCATTTAACTTATGAATATGCAGAATTTCCAAGAAAGGAGGGACCAAGTTTGCCTTATATTCAAGGCAGAGATACCTCTGAGTAGTATGTATGAAATAAAATAAAGTGACAGTGATTTCAGATGATCCACATAGAACAGATGCTGAAAACCTTGAATTTTCCTTGTGAGGAACTTTGTGGTCTCTCCAGTTACTGTAGGTGCTTGGAAAGGTCCATACCAAAAGGCATATAGTATTCAATTATTGGACTGATGAGGGAAGAGTACAGGGAGGTTATAGCTTCTTTTTTTCTGGAGGCAATGCCCTTACTTATGAGATGACTAATATGGAATTCCCTTCTCACCACTGTGGAGACATGGTGATGAAAGTTAAGGTTGTTGTTAACTTGTGTGCCCAAGTCTCTCTCCACTGAGTGCGTACTTAGGGTGTTGCTACTGATGTGGTAGCTAGCAAAAACATCGCTCTTGCATTGAGTTTAAGGCCATGACTTTGGCACCAATCATTTGTTTGTGTAAGACCGTCTTGTAGGATGTTGACATAATCTGGAGAGTCTGTGACCACTCCCAGTTTGGAGTCATCAGCAAGCATTGTCAGCCATATAGTTTTTGCTTGTACTTCAGAAAAATAGATTCCAAACAGTAGAGGACCCAGGACTGATCTCTGTGGAACATCACTGATTACTGTCTGCTGGACCCCTATTGGATGCCCCTATTCTGACTATATGAGTTCTATCAGTATACCAGTTAACATCCCATTTAACGATATAAGGGTTGATACTTTTGATACTTAGCTTGGTGAGTTTGTGATTGATGCCTGAGTGGGGGATAGTGTCAAAAGCCTTGGCTAAATCTATGTAGGATGTATGCTCAGATTTGCCCTCATCCAGGACCTTGGCGACTGTCTCATAGAAGTCCATCAGGTTTAACAGGGAAGACCACCCTTTGACAAATCCAAACTGAGTTGAGTCAAGTGTCTGGAGATTACTTATATCTTTGCTGATAAGGTCCATGATGATTCTCTTCATGGCCTTGCAGATAAGGCTTCTCAGGCTAATAGGTCTATAGTTCCCGGGATCAGTGGAAGCACCAACTTTGTGTAATGGAATAACAATGGCCATTTTCCATTCAGCTGGGACAAAGCTGGTGCTTAGATTATGATTGAAAAGAGTACCCAATAGTGTTGCTAATTTTTGTTGGAGCCCATGTAGAATGCAGCGTGTGATGTTATCAGGTCCCATAGATGCTGTGTTTTTTGCCTTATAGTGGGCATTTATGACCTGCTCTTTAGAGATACTAGTTAGGGGATAGATGGCAGGGATGTGATGGGGTACATGTGATGGGGAAAGTGGAGTGAAGCTATGTCCACAGGCTCAGTATATATGGTATAATTAACTACCAGTTTGGCACAAATCTGGGCCTTTCCTTTTAGGTTATGGGTGTAACTAAAGAATGCCTTATGGTTGTCCTTAGTTGAGAAAGCTAATGTGGATTCATATTTTGCTTTAAAGGACTTCACTAGAAGTCTTATTTGCTTGTTTAAACTGAGGAGGGAGTGTTTCCAATTTAGGCTCACCCCCTCTTACTCTTAGACAGCAATTTCTTCCTCTTATTGCAAAACCTGTTAATGGCAGTTGTCTACCAGCAGGTTTGCACTTCCATGAGGAGCTTGTTTTGGTCCTGGCAGGTACAGCCATGTCAATGCAGTTATACAGGTGTTTGTAGAAAGCATTGGCATAGAACCTGGCATAGTTGCCAGTTCCATCTGTGAAAATGATGACTACAGTGTAGGTACAGTGCCCAACAACCAGGTAATAGAATATTATGACATGGCAACATAAACAGGTATTCCTTATTTTATTTTTTTTTTATTTCATATGTAACTTCTGCACAGATTGAAGAAAATTGGGAAGTGCATCAGGATAGATCACGATGTCTCAAAGAAGCATGGGGTAAGCATGGGTTTAGGTATGAATGTTTGGCATTTCATAATAGCAGTGATTGTAAAAAACAGGTCATCAATTCTCTGGACATCAGTCCTTAAATGTTTGATAGAATAACATGAGTATGCATGCTCTTCTTGTGTAAAGTGTGCATTTATTAGTGAATAGCACTTGCAGCATTGGATTAGTCAACAGTTTAGTGAATGTACTGTTTCTGGGTTCAAATACAAGCGGCAGCAATTACTCCAGATAACTTAGTATTTATTATTATGTAATCATTTGAACAATGTGTAGAATATTGAGAAGATTAAGCTTTACTTTAACCGTGGATGTGACAGACCTAAATATTTATGTGAGTATATGCATTGACTAAGATATGTTATAATTACATGACATTTATGATATTTTTCACTGGTATGTCTCCCCCCTCTCCATTATTTGTGGTTATGACATCTGTACTATCAATCCTGCTGCAACACAACCACCTGCATAGAGAATTACACTGGCCAGTGGGGATCAGACCACCAACTCTCCACATGTGGCTGTGGCAATGCCACCACAAGCAACAATGGCACACAACACATTTGAGTCATAACCTGGCAGTGTTGCCTTTAAACTTCCTGTACTACCTGGATTACCTGAATTAGGTAGTTCTGCCTTGGGGCTGATTCTGTGGTACCTGCCAGTAGTAGTGCCAGTGAAGGTGGCAATTATGTCACCTGAGAGTGCTGGTGGAGGAGGTTATGAAGAGGGACTGAATCAGCTGTATTGAAAGGATCCTACAGTAACATGATAAATAGCTCCTTGTCCTGCATTGTCCCAGGTGTCTGCAACAGGAGACAGTGGTGAAAGCTCTGAGGATGATGACTACATTCCCATGCAGTCATACTGGACAGCGATGCGCATTTGAAGTTCTCTACCTATCCCCAATCATGGTGTCCCCATCCTCTTGTTTTGGTCACTATCCCTGTCTATCTTACATGTCCTGTATATCTGTAACTCATACCTAAACTACACTATATATCTACCCCTCTTAAACCTAAA